>NC_133619.1:609400378-609437878 GCF_048593235.1 Sminthopsis crassicaudata | reverse complement strand
GAATTCATTTGTCCAGGGCCACACAGCTAACCCTAACCCTAACGGGGCGGCACACTTGAGACGCAAGGCAGTGGTGGAAAGAAGACTGGATCGGGTGGGCAGGGGATCTGCGACTTTCCACCTGGGGGATTTGGGGTACTTTCATAAGCCTCAGTTTTTTCATCTCTAAAATGAGGGGGTTGGACGAGTACTCTTCCAGCTTTACATCAAGGATCCTATGAACCCAGAGCTTGTAGGAATCCAATTCTAGGGCTCTTTCTGCTGCCCCTCTAGGAAGGATAAAGTGTCGGTTTGAAAAATGCTCCAGTGCTTTGAGTAAATGCCCTTCAAGGTCAGGGGGAGTGCTTTACTTTGGCCCATCCTGAGGATCTGTCAGTGAGAAGGGGAGGGAAGGGAATCTACCCCATGGCAGGCTCTCTGCTTAGAGCTTTGCAAATATCGCATTCGATTCTCACAACAAGCTTGGGTAGACATACTCTTATTATCCCCATTTTACAATTGAGGAAACAGAGGCAGACTTGCCCAAGATCATTTTTCCAGGAGGCATCAGACTAGATTTGAACTCGGGTCTTCCTCACTCTCCTCTGCCTTCCTCCTTTCTACTCGATTCCTCGGGCAAACAATGATTACTTTCCTCCTCATTTCCCTTCTTCCCCAGTTATAGTGATCTTAGTTTTTCAAAGTTCGTTGACTGATACTCAGAGCAGCCCAGGTGCGTGGTCATTAGCTACAGTAAATTATTTGTCAGCTGTCCAATGGTTAGTGAGTGACCGATCCAGGGGAACTTTGTTCCCTCAGCAGTCAGTGCGGTCCCCTCGACACTGGCTAGCCCAAAGCAGTCACATGTCTAGAGAGTGTAGCCTGTTTCTCCACAGCCTGCACACATCAGGATGAGCCCTGTCCTCTGGAGGGGATTCTCACTGGCTGAACCCCATACCCAGAATTCTCTCCCAATAGAAGTCTGCCTCCCAGATTCTTTCAACTCTCAACCAAAGAATTGCCCTTAATGCTAGTGTCTCCTTTGAGCTTATCTCCAATTTATCTTGTTTATACATAGTTGTTTTCATGTTGTCTGCCCCACAGTTCTGTGAGCTCCTTGAGGGCAGGAGCTGACTTTGCCTGTCTTTGTATCCCCAGCACTTAACACAATGCCTGGCCTCTGGTAGGTGCTCAATAAATGTTGAATGACACAACCATTAAATAACAGAACCTCAGTTTGAACTCAGGTCCCTGATGACAAATCCAATATACTTTCCAATGCATGGTATCACCTCACTAGTTATTTCATAGCTCCGCCTAGCTGTACAACTAGATGAAAAACTTCTTTTTATTTTTATTTTTTTTTTTTTAACAATCGAGGTTAAATGACTTGTTCCGGGTCATACAATGTCTGAGTCTGGTTTTGAACTCAGGTCACTCGGGAGCCAATGCTCTATCCACTGGGTCACCTAGCTGCCCCTAAAAGACATACTTCTTGAGATGTCAAGCCTCTCCAGCAGAGGGGCTGGCTAATGCAGGAGGCATAATGAAGTGGATAAATTAGGGGGTTTGGAGTTGGGAGCCCTTCATAGTCCTGGGATCACGGATCCCAGGATTATACTTGGGAATCAGAAGTCTAGATGGGAAAGACCTCAGAGCCCAGCCAGCACAAGCCCCTTGTTTTAAACTAACTACAGCTCTTGAGGAGTGGGGGTTGCTTTCTTTTTGTATCCCCAGCACCTGACACATAGCAGATTCTTAAATAAATGCTTTTTGATTAAGGCCCGAGGAGGTAAAATGACTTGATAAAGGTCACACAGGCAGGCTCAGAGAGGGGGATTTGAATCCAGGCTCTCCTGTATCCCAGCTTTGTGCCTTTTCTACTCTCCCATGCGGTAAATTGTTTAATGGTCACTAAAAAGAGTACCTACCTTTTGGAAGCTGAAATATCCAGGGTGTCCCCAAAGTCTTAGTGCAGTCAAAAGCTCTAAGACCTAAAACTGCATTAAGATTTTTGGGACATTCTGTTTATAGGAGTGCTTTATAAACTTTGTAAACAAAAATGGGAACTATTATGGCGACTTTTTCCCTTTCTATTTCCCCCTATGGGGGCCTTGTGCTGGGTGCCTTTCACCTAGTTCTGGACCCATCAGGAGATGATCAGTAATTCAGTTTAATGACTGTTTATCTGTTTGGGACCGGAGTAGATGCTCTTTGAGGTCCTTTCCAACTTGGAGCGTCCATTCCCCCTGGATTCTCTGAAACATGTGGAATGCCTGTTGATTGACCTCATCTTGGAACCCGGCCAGGAGCTGGGATGCCAATGCTCAGGGCAGTGTAGCCTCAGAAACTTTCCTTTGGCCTTTGGCGGTTAAAGGGGTGCCGGTGAGGCTATCCCCAGGATCCGCTGCCCCACTGCCGACCGGCCTGTTGGCCCCAGAGAACAGCTTGACTTCTGCCTCTAGGGCCTTTCCCTGCTCCCATAATATAAAAACTGGACCCCGGAGGTTCCCCATGGTCTGCAGAACCCACTGAGCAGTTGTGCCCTGGCTGGGAAACAGAAAGGAAAGGGGGCTTCTCCTTCTTGGGAGTGGGGCTAATGTGGGTTTATGTAGGCCTCTCTGTACTCCTAAATGATCACGATTCCCAGCCAGATTGGGGCGCTGGGAAGAACTCTGGCTGGACATCCGGTAAACTTAGGGGTGCTTCCTGCCTCTGTCACTTGACTATGTCACCCGGGACAATTCACTTTCCTTCCTCTAAGCCTCAATTTTCCCTTCTGTAAAACAGGAAGATTTATAGGATTTTTAAGTATCTTGCCACCAGGGACAGAGGGATCACGGGACTGAAAGCTGGAAAGGACCTTGGAGCTCATTTCATCTGATTGTTGTGAGCAAGTGCCTCCTGAGCTCCACAGCCGGGCAGAAATGGCAGCTAATACTTGCTTGATGTACTCTCCACTATCCCGGTGATAGGAGAGCCCCCACCCCAGCTGGCTAGGCTGCGTGTAGCACTTGGCTCCTTGACGAGATGCCCAAGACAAACAAACAGCCCTGATTCACACAGCTTAGGCCACTGACCCCTGGGACGGACCCTACCTCTCTCCATGTAGAGGCCAAACTTTGCTTACGAGGTGCGGGGGCTCTGCAGCCGTCGTCCCTCCCAGTCCTCGCCCAAGGCTCAAGCCTGGGGGTCTCCTCCTCCAGCTTCAGAGCTCTGCTACCCAGTTCCCACCGGCCGGGGAGGGGGATGGATGGCGCTGGCCTGGGTTTGTGTAAGCACCACAGGGCAGCTCCCGAAGTGTTAATCAAATTAGGAATCCAAGAAAAACAAAACTGTCTACCAGCCACTTGCAGCCTCCCCCAGGCTCTGCCCCAAGTGGGTCTCCTGAGCAGCTGGGAAAGTTCCACATCACCTCAGTCCCCCAACTCCCCGGTGCCTCTGACCCCAACTGAA
Organism: Sminthopsis crassicaudata; assembly: GCF_048593235.1. Taxonomy (NCBI): domain Eukaryota; kingdom Metazoa; phylum Chordata; class Mammalia; order Dasyuromorphia; family Dasyuridae; genus Sminthopsis; species Sminthopsis crassicaudata. The sequence continues at coordinate 609,434,443 of NC_133619.1, read as the reverse complement.
CACAGCTCCTTCCCAGCAGGCCCGGCAGGCCACAATGACCTCATAGCAACAGCCAGTGGACACTTAAGGCAAACTCATGGGAGACGTTTGTTCTCCAGTCTTCATGCAGAGAGAAAATTTTTTTCCTCTCTCCGCGGTCTCCATGGAAACCCCAGGCTACACTGTTGGTTATATCCCCCCTTTAGTCCCTCGGATCAATATTGGGGTCTAGACTCCCTGGGCAGCGAAATAAAACAGGACTGGATTATGCTCGCAGGTGCTGCTGCACCGGGGGAAGTGGGAGGGGGGCGGATGCCAGGGTGGAGGCAGAGGAGGGAGGACCCCCCCCTTTCCCGGCCTCTCTCCCCCAGACCAGCTCCAACACCCTCTCACATCCCGGGCTGTGGGGACCCTCCGGAGATCACCGCACCCCCGCACGTTGAGCAGGGTGGGGAGAGCGAAGTTCCCGCGGGGGCCCCTGAAGGCCACCGGCCGGCTAGAAGCTTGGGAGCCGGGACGGGGTGGGGGCGGGGGACGGTATTGGGTGGAGAGGTCCTTCTCCCCTTCAGCCCAGGCTGTCCTTTGGGGAAAGGGATTCAGGACCAAAGCCGGGTCAGCAACCTCGCACCCGCCATTAGCAAACCTGGCCGGGCCGGCCCCTCCCCGCGCCCCCCGCCTCCGGCCCCTCCGGGCACAAACAGGTCCCTGCACGCCAGCTCTCCCGCGGGCCGCCGGCGGCGGCGGCACCTCTGCAGAGCGGAGGAGCTCCGGGGGCTCTTCCCGGGATTAACCTGCTATTAAACCCGGAGCCTTTCTCACAGATTGACTTTCACCACAGACCTGTCAGAGCCGCGCCGGCCGAGTCCCCGCCGGAGCGAGGGGAAGGGCAGGGGACCCGGGCCAGGGGGCGGCGGGGGAGCTGGCCCATCGGCCGGGACGGGCGCCCCTTCTCGCAACCGCTCCGGCTCCCCCGGCCCCGGCTCCCCCGGCCCCGGCTCCCCCGGCCCCGGCTCCCCCGGCTCCGGCTGCCCCGGCCTCGGCTCCCCCGGCTCCGGCTCCCCCGGCCCCGGCTCCCCCGGCTCGGGCTGCCCAGGCCGACGGCGGCCCCGCGGGGCTCGGGTGATGACTCTTATCCCGCGGCGGGGGTGGGGGAGCACACGGGAGGGAGCCGGAGGAACACCTGCTCGGCGCCGCGCGGACCCCGGCCCGGGCCCTCAGCCGCCGGCACTCCCCGCGCCGCCGGCCCCCGCCGCGCCCGCCCTGCCCGCTCTGCCCTCCCGAGCTGCTCGCGGCTCCTCTCCCCCAGCCCCACTTACAGCCAGTTGCTGGCGGCGGCCGAGAAGACGGCGAAGACCAGGAGGCGCAGGGAGCGCAGGCAGGAGCGCGGGCTCATCGTGCCGCCGGCCCCGGCCCGGGCAGCGGCCGCGCTGGGACCCTCCCGTCGGGGCTGCAGGTGGGCAGCCCGCGGGCTCCGAGTCCGAGTCCGGGAGCCAGAGCCGGGGCCGGGCCGGGGCCCGCGCCGGGCGGGGAAGGGAGGGCAGGGCAGGGCAGGGCAGGGGGCGGCGCGGCGGGCGGGGCGGGGCCGGGCCGGGGCCGGCGAGCAGGCGGGCGGGGGCCGGCGGGGCGCTCCCGGTCTCTGCTCCGCTGCGCTGCGCTGCAGGCTGCCCGGCGGCTCCTGCGCCCGCTGCCCGGCTCCGCGCCGAGCCGACTGTCAGCGCAGCCCCAGAGTCCCGAGATGCGGCGCAGGAGGGAGCGGGGAGGCGGGCGGGGGGGCGGGCCGGGGGCGGGCCGAGGATGGGGTTACCTGGGCGGGCCCAGCGGCCCGGGACACCCCCCCGGGGGGCGGGCCGGCCCGACCCGGGGCTGGGCACGCTCCCTGCTCCCTCTGCGCCCGGCCTCCCTCTGGGCCCGGGGGTCAGCTCGGCCCGGGCCTCGGAGCCAGACCCGGACGGTCCGCGGCGCCCTTCGCCGCTGCTTCCCCTTCCTCTCCTCCGGCCGGCCCGGGACTGCGAGGACCCAGCCCGAGGCCCCAGGGGGCCGTGACCAGCGCCTCCGGCCCTCGGCTCGCGGCCCAGAGCCGGGAGCGGGCCCCTGGCCGGCCAGGGGGAGCCGGGGGCGGGCCGCCTACGCCGCTGGGCGCTCCGGGCACGGGCGCCTGCCCCCAACGGGCACCGCGGCGTCTCAGCTCTCGGCCCTGAGTCTGCAGCCCGACTCTCCCGTTTTCTCACGCGGCAATGGAAAGGGGCTTAGAGAGTTTCAATCAAAGGGCCCGGTTCAAATCCCATCCTCGTCCCTTCTTCCCCGTGGGACCCCGGGCGGAGACTTTGCCTCTCCGAGGCACTTCGTGAAAAGAGGGAGCTGGACCATAGCTCGGTCTCTAACCCCTCTGGAGTTCCCAGCCGAAGCCTATGGACCCTTTCTCAGAATAAGGTTTTTCAATCGTCTGATAAAATCCAGAGTTTACAAAGGAAATCATTAATCCCGAAAACACAGTTATCCAAATATTTTTAAAAATCAAACTCATGGGACCCCCTCCAATGTATCCCCCAAGAAGTTCACAGACCACAAGTTAGGAATGGTTTCAAAAATGCCCAGCTCTCCTTCTTTGATCCTGTGATTCAACAGCTGAGGGACCCCGGGGACAGGCTCAAAGGGACCTCAGGGGGGAGTCAGGAGATCAGAGTTCTCCCCCTTGGTTTCCTCCTCTGTAGAGTAGGGGCTCGGCTAGCAGTGCCTCACTTGGCAGGGATGCTTAATAGAAGTGTATCGATTAATGATCCATAAGCTCTAAGGTTTCCAAAGGGCCCCTTCTAGTTCTGATATTGTTTGTTCTAAGTATTATGACTATTCTGAGGCCCTTTGTGGCTCTGACCTTTTGTGTTCTAAGGAGTTTCTGGGCTCTAGGAAAGGCCCCTGCAGAGCCCAGGATTGCCTAGAACAGGAGGCATAAGGATTCCTGGGGAGATCCGGCTTATGAGAGAACCGGGAGTCATGGTGGTGGTGCTGGGGAATGAGGTTCCACCTCATTATGTGACCGAGGCCAAACTCCCTTCCTCTGAGTGAGCTTCTTATTTCTCCTTCTGTCAAATGGAAATCCTTCATAAGGTAGTGAGTAAAGATCCCCTAAGGATGGGAGGAAGAGAAGCTTTTTGAGAAGGACCCAAGGTGCTGCTTCCAGTGCAAAGCTGGGTTCCAGAAGTTAATAAATACCATAACGGGATGACAATTGTCCTTTGGCCTTCCAATAAAATCTTCCCGGACTGCTCTGGCCTACATCTCTCCTTTCTCTGAATCATTCCTCTGGTGACCTAATCACATACTTCCCGTGCTTTCAGGGCACTGAAAAAAAGTCCAGGAGACCCTGTTCTAATCCTTGTTCTGCTGTAAATTTGCTGTGTGATGTTGGGCAATCCCCTTGAAGTCTCTGGGTTTCAGTTTCTTAATACGGAAAATGAGAGGGTGGATCAGTGGTTTGCAACTGGTTTTTCTCAAACCCCTTTCAACTACAAAAGACATATTATGAACTCCCAGGGTAATTTAATGTACTAACTGCTTATGGTACCATTAAAGACTTTTTAGTGCTACCCCCATGGACCATTATTTTGAATCCTTAAATGATCTGAGAACCCCAAAATGGGAACCCCTAGTCTGGATGAACTGGAAGGGCCCTTCTAAGACTAAGAATTGGAGATAGCAACAGCTTGGGTCAAGGAATGGGAAACATTTTTTTTTTCAGCTGAGACCGCAGAAGGTGCAATGGAATGAATGCTGGGCCTGAGTCAGGAAGACTTCTTTTCAAATCCAGCCACTGTCTGCCTCAGTTTCTCAGTTATAAAAGTAATGGGAATAATAATAAAATAATAAATCACAATAAAATACAAACAATGATGGGAAGAGTAAATGAAGGAAAATGCTAGGCACACATTAGGTGCTTAATAAATGCTTGTTCCTTTCTTTTTTGAGTTACTTCTGTGTAAACCTCATTTTCCATATATATATGTATATATATATACATGTATATATATACATGTATATATATATATATATATATGGGATAATTATCACTGCCCCAATCAAGAGACTGTTGAGAGGTAGTATCATGGACAAAGCTATATGGAGAGCCAGAAAGATTTGAATTCAAATCTTCCCAGTTTGTAGCTGTTTGTGGCCTTTAGCAAATCACATTCACTCAGTCTGTTTTCCTATCTCTAAAACAAATGAGTTGGACATAACAGTATGCAAGGTCCCTTCTGAATTTAACTGAAGAAGTCAACATATTCCAATGGATTGTTATTATCCTTGTACTTACTTTGGGGAGAAAAGATAGTTAGTGGTTAGAGAACTCAACTTAGAATCAGAACTTAGGCTTAAATCTAGTCTCACACACTTTATTACAGTTAAGTGACCTCACACAGGTCACGTCATTTATCTGCATTCAACTTGTTTTCTCATCTATAAAATAGGGATAATTGCAAATCCCTCACAGGGGGTTAGATTTAATAATAACAATAAATTTAGCATTTATATATAGCACTTTACAGTTTTGAAGTTTTGCATATTTCATTTGATCCTCAATTAGATATTTCATCAAAATCACTGCAAATCTTAAAAACTTATATATATATTTATTTTATTTAAATATATTTATATATAAATGTAAGTTATTAATATTTCCACTTAGATATTTAATATGTATCTTTCCTATTCCCCAACTAGACTATATGTGTTTGGAAGGCAGGGAATGTGTCTGTTTCCCCCTCAACTAGAGCTCAGATTGTAGTTAATACTCTTTCAGAGACTTATTGAACTGCCCCAAGTTTACCCATGAGGCTCAGTGTCAAGGCCAAGGCAATTACAATGGTATTTCCCAGCAACATATGCACTTGTCCTGTGTTATCCCTGGATTTGCCCTTCGGCTCCTCTGGCCAGTCTCTGGTATGGCTGATTAGCACCCAGGCTGGGTAGGCCCCTTCCTGCCGCCAGAGCAGAAATTAGCTCAGAGGGTGTGGAGGAAGACTGGCTGTGTGGGGGATAATGGTGTGTCACTGTTAGCCTACTCCAAGGAGGGTCTGCTTAGGGCTAGGTTTCCGCAGCAGTCAGCAGCCTACAATAGTAACACCTTCGTTATCACTTCTGAGAAATAGCCCTAAAAAGCTGAAAATCGGGGCGGGGGGGAATATATTGTGAGCAAGGATCATTCAATCTAACTCAGTGAAAAATATTAATTAGAAAATACATTTATGGACATCACAAAATTTTAGAACCTTAAGTCTGGAAAGCATTTTAGAGCTCAGAATGTTGGAACGAGAAGGGCTCTTAGAATGAAGAATGTCAGAAATGGGAGGGACCTTAGAATATAGGAAGCAGAACAGAAGGGATTCTAGAACACAGAATGTTAAAGCTATGGGGGAGTCTTAAAATATAGAATGTCAGAGCTGGAAGGAGCCTTCAAACCCAGAATGTGAGAGCTGGAACCTAAGAACATAGAATGATAAAGGACCTTAGAACATAAAATGCTGAGCTGGAAAGGACCTTAGAGCAGAGAATGTTAGAGCTGGGAGGGCCCTTAAAACACAAGAGTTCAGAGCTGGGAGAGCCCTTTAAAATATAGAATTTTAGAGATGGATTTAGAGCAGAAAAGGGATATTTCAGATTATGCAGTTGGAAGGAACCTTAGAGATATGATTTAGGTGAATCTCTCATTTTATGTGGAAGAAAACCAGTAAATTGAACAAAGAGTCACACAGTCTTTGCTTGGAGACCTGCACAGATTGGGCATCCAGTGCCTCCTAACACGTCCCATTGTGACCCAAGCCACACAGGGAGGAAACATCCCAATCTCTTCTGGCTGGCTAGGATGGGAACCATGAGCAGACTAACTTGGTTGGAAGGAATTCGTGTTGGGGGCAACGGGAGATCAGATCGGAAGGTTAGGTGAGGGCTAAATGTGGAGGCTTTGAATGCCGGTCTGAGCAGTTACCATGAAGGATGTAGGGAGCCGCTGGAAGTTTCTGAATAGGGAAGTGATGTGTTCATGGAATTCTAGGAAGATCATATGTGCAGATGGCCTGTAGGATAGATAGCCCAGCAGGGAAGCTGCCAGGTTAGGGCCTGAAGAGACCTAGAGTCCAAGTGAGGAAACTACCCACAGTGGCAAAGTGACTTGCCCCCATATCACATGGCTAGCAGTCCTGGTGAAAAGGATATATTTTCATCTTTGTAACGCCAACTCCCAGAATGCAGCACATAGTGCATAGTTCAAGACACTTATGAAACAACTAATGTGGGGCACACATTAGGTGCTTCATAAGTGTTATATATGGGGCACACATTAGGTGCTTGATAAGTGTCTTGAATTGTTGATTTAAGTGAGATTTAGGGAGGGAATCAACCAGACCAGGCAAGCTGGTTTGGTTATAGTGAATAGAGTCTGAAGCATGAAGAACTCTGAATTTTAATTTACTCTTTTTTAAAACAAGAGGGTTGAACAAGCTGGTTGCGTTGGGACATAGTAGGAGACAGTAATTGGGGGGGGGAAGGCATCTAGAATATCATGGCAACCATGATTCAGGGAGAGCATCAATAAACTGCGTACATGGAGAGGAAAAGCAGCCAGGATGAAGAGCCTTGAGATCGTGACTTTATGGAACTGAGTGAATGAACTGGGCAGAAGGAAAGACTCAGGGCCTTCAGGTATTCAAATGACTGCCTTTTGGATTGGCAGGGCCTTAATCTGCTTGGCCTTGAAAGGCGGGCCTAGAAACAGCAGGCTGAGGTTGCAAACCACCCAAAGTGGAAGCTGTAGGAGGCAGCGAGCACCCACTCTTTGGAAGCCTCCAAGCAAGGGGAGAACGACTCCTTGTTGGGGGACTGCTTTTTTTCAAGTACGAACCAGATAACCTCTGACCTTTGTTGCACAGCTCTGAAATTCTGTGCTAATTTTGCTTTTAGCTCTAAGCATGGATTATGGCAGAGGGCCTCGGGTATTAAATGCACCCGAGCAGGTATCTCTCCTCCCAGTACCTAGGCCAGGCCTGGCACATGAGACACTTGGTTAATTATGTGTACTTTTAACCCAAACAAATGGACCTGATCCCGGGCAGGTTCAGGGCTCTGGGGCAGAGGAGTCTTAGCTCAGAGAACCATGCGGGTGACAACCAGCGAGGAGCTTGGTCAAGCGGGTTTTGGAGAACATGGGGAACGAGGAGACGGCTGTCTTTAAATCAAGAGAAAGTTTGCCAGCCTGTGGGTTTTGGTACCTGGGGAGGGGAATGGGTTGGGGAGAATTTGGGAGGGAGGATGGAAGGTTGTGCAGGAGAGATGATCTCAGAAGTGATAAAAATGAGCCGCTTCAGTCAGAGAAGGTTTATTTTGGAAGTCAAAATGATGCAAAACTAAACTGGGAGGAGAGGCGGAAGAGAGGGTCTGTCTGTGGCGGCTCTGGGAGTGCTCACACTGTAACGGTGCTGCTAAGCAAACAGATGGGTATTTCAGGTTTTCTTTATGTTAGCTATAAATACCCTTGCCCAGCAGGCTGGGGGGAGGCGGGAGGGGGCCGTGTTTCTGGGATTGTGGGTGGAGAAAACATCTTACAGAAAAGACTAACGGCTGTGGAAGGAAGGGTGGTGGCTCCTTCCCTGCTTTTGGCCTACCTGAACCTTGTTCATTCTGCAGAGACTAAATTGTACCTTCTCCACAAAGCCTCCCCTGGCTCTGGAAGCTCCTGGTCCTTCCTGCTTCTGAGATGCTGCAGCACTCCAGGTTTTAAGATTATCAGAAATGGGAGGGCCCTTAGAACCCAGGGGTCAGAGCTGGGAGGGCCCTTAGAACCCAGGAGGTCAGAGCTGGGAGGGCCCTTAGAACCCGGGATGTCAGAGCTGGGAGGGACCTTAGAACCCGGGATGTCAGAGCTGGGAGGGACCTTAGAACCCAGGAGGTCAGAGCTGGGAGGGCCCTTATAACCCAGGAGGTCAGAGCTGGGAGGGCTGTTAGAACCCAGGAGGTGAGAGCTCGGAGGGCCCCTTAGAACCCAGGAGATCAGAGCTGGGAGGGCCCTTAGAACCCAGGAGGTCAGAGCTGGGAGGGCCTTTAGAACACGGGAGGTCAGAGCTGGGAGGGCCCTTAGAACCCAGGAGGTCAGAGCTGGGAGGGCCCTTAGAACCCAGGAGGTCAGAGCTGGGAGGGCCCTTAGAACCCAGGAGGTCAGAGCTGGGAGGGCCCTTAGAATACAGAAAGTCAGAGGTAAGAAGGACTTAGAATAGTAAATATTATAGCTAGGAGTGACCTTAGAATACACAATACCAGAACTGCAAGAGACCTTAGGTCATCACCACCACCACCACCATCATCAAACATTTATTAAGTACCTACTGTATGCCAGGCACTATGCTAATTATTAGGGATACAAAGAAAGGCAAAACCAGTTTCTGACCTTCAGGAGCTAATTTTCCAATGGGGACAGAATATAAAGACTGGCAGAGACCTGGGCAATCACTGTCTGGTTGTTCTAGCTTCTGCCTCTGATCCCTTGCTGGTCCCCTTCATCTCTCTCCCTTCAGTGAATTACACACAATTCACCCTAGTCTAGACATGCTTGGCCCCCTGGGTTCTCTAGCATCCCTCTTTGGTTTTGCAGAAAACAATTTTGCCAAACAAAATTCATGTTTTCTCTCTTATCTAGTTCTGTTTTTGGCCAACCTCCCCCCCCCAAATTTTTTTCCATATTCCTTCAAACCGCATAAGGGCTCTCAAACTGAAGGAGAAGCCTTGTGGTGGGGTAGTACATTTGAATCAAGCATCCAAATCAATAAGCATTTATTAAATACCTACTATATGCTGTGAGAGGCAGCTAGGTACTGCAGTGGATAGAGCTCTGGGCTTGGAGTCAAGAAGACCTGAGTTCAAATGTGGCTTCAGATACTTACTGGCCGTATGGTCCTGGGAAAATCATTTCACCTAATTTGCCTCAGTTTCCTCATCTCTAAAATGAACTGGTAAAGGAAATGGCAAACTCCTTCAATGTCTTTGCCAAGAAAGCTCCACATGGGATCCCAAAGAGTTGAAACTAAACTGAAAAACTACCAAACAATAACTAACGATGACAGGAAGGGGTGGGTTTATGAAGGGTTTTAAAAGTCAAACAGATTTTCTATCTGATTTTAGAGGAAATAAGAAGCTGCTGGAGCTTATTGAGTGACTAGTCTCAAGGTGGTCAGACTTTGCTTGCAGGTCTATGTTTGCATATGGATGGAGAGTTGGAGTGGGGGCTCATCAGTAAGAAGACTGGTCAGATCTCTTAGGATCGCTAGGGGAGGAAGAAGAGGAGGAGGAGGAAGAAAGCTTTGGATCATACATTCAGTCAGAACTAAGAGGTATTTCAGAGGCTATCTCAAATCTCATTTTATAGTTTAGGAAACAGACTTACAGAAGAAGAAAAGAAGCAATCATTTATTAAGTACCAAGTACTGTAATTGAGTTTGTAAATTATTGTTTGTTTTTCATCTTCAAAGAAGAACAAATGACATCGTGAGGTGGAAGTCAAAGTACATTGTGTCCGACTGTGGCTGATGAGTCCAGAGTGAGCTCGGAAGGCTCTACCAAGGTTGGGCATAAATATTCATGGGAACACTGGGGGAGGGAGAAGTCTCTAGATCGGAGCACCTCATGTTTTCTTTGTGTTCCTGAGATTCTGCTTTGCTCACTGAGCACAGCACCTTTTTTGATTCTGGAATCTCATGCTGGGCAGTCCTGTGTCCCTCATGTCTCACAATCAGTTCTTCAGAGAGATCTCGAGAGTATCCTTGGATCACTTCTGCCCTCTGGGTGAGCATTTGCCTCCTGTGAGTTCGCTGTAAAATATTATTGTTTGCCCTTTGTTCTTGAAGAGGACCATGACATTATGTCACGACATACAAGTGATTGGATTTAAGTGTGGGAGGATTGTGCATTGTCCCCTCCAGAACCATCTGGGACCAGCGGCCAGATATAGACCAGGACGACTGGAGATGGCCCTGGATGCAGTGGGAGACCTTGGCCTTAACAGGTCTCTGTCTGACCGAGGCAACACCCATTAAGGAGATCTCTAGGAAAATAGCCAAGTGCACATTTGACATTTGAACAACACGGCCAGCCCCCTGGAGTTGCACTCCGCAGTATGGTTTGAACACTTGGCAATCAGCTCTGGAAAGGACCTCGGTGTCTGGTACCATATCCTGCCAGATGATCTCCAGAATCTTCCTAAGACAGTTCGGAAGGAAACGATGCCGTTGTCCAGGTTTCATCGGCTTAGGGCAATGAGGTCGGCACAACGGCTCTGCAGACCGTCACTTTGGTAGCAGCTTGATACCTCTTCTGTCCCACGCTTTCCTTCCCTCCCAAATACTGAACTAGCTCCAGGAACGTGTGCATTAATCTCGCCATTCACGTGGACATCCCTGGAAAGCATGTTTACTGCTGACCTAGAGTTTACAAATATAAGCAAGGACAAAGATAATCCCTACCCACAAAGGGTACACAGATAGAAATAGTTAGGGGCAGAATTTAGACCCAAGGTTTTTTGGTCCAGTTCAAAGCTCTTTCTACTGTATAGGAAGCCTCCTCAAAATTGCTTCAAGTCTCAGAGATGCCGTTTCCTCATCTATCAAAAAGGGATAGGCACATTTAGCAAATCTCAGGATGCCAGAGAAGAAGGAGTTTTTTCTCCTTAATGTCCTGTCCGGTGCATTCTTCTACCACAATACCCATTAATCCCAGTGAAGGGCTTGGTCTGGCATTTTTCATTCCCAGAACCCTAGAAATTGCTGGGCTTAGGCTTCTTTTCTGCTTGGAAACTTTATGGTGTGAAGGTTGACGTATCTAATTCTTCCCTAGCTACTGCAATCATAGAACTAGAAAGTGTTAGTGTGTGGAATATCAGGCTAGATCGGGACCTTAAACTATGGAATATTAGAACAGAGAATGTCAGAAGTGGGAGGGAAAGTGCTGGGGAGGGGGGAGCCTTAGAACACAGAATATTGAAGCCAAAAGGGACTTAGAATATAGAACATAAAAGGTTGGTGGCCTCTGAGAGCAGCAGAGATAGAAGGCACCTTTTTCATTCAGACTTGATTTCTTTAGCAGGATAAAATTCCTTCAATCAATATACAATGGCCACCAATTTGAGATATATTGGCTATGTGTCTTCTGGATTAATTTTCTAAATTTGTACTTGCACCAGTGGGTTGGGACCGCAGAAGGAGTAACTGTTGCTTCAGACTTTATGGGTAACCCCATAGATAGTCTTCCTAAAGTACAAGTCTGACCATGTCATCTTCCTCTCCCCCCTACTCAAAAGATCCTAATGGCTCCCTATTACCTCCAAGATCAAACGATTGGCATTCAAAGTCCTTTATGACTTGTTCCACCCTCCAACTATTCAATCTTTGTGACTCCAATATATTCTCTGATTCAATGACACCGGCCACATTGCTGTTCCTTGTTTGAATCACTCCACCTCCTGACTCTGAGTATTTTCACTGGCTGACCCCAGGCCTGGAATTCTTTCCTTCCTCTTTCTCTGACTTCCTTCAAAGCTTAGCTAAAATTCTACTTTCTGCAAGGAGCCTTTCCCAAGCCCCCTTAACGGGGGTGCCTTCTTTCCACTGATTATCTCCAATTTATCCTGTCTATATCTTGTTGTATGGAGTTGTTTGCATGTCGTCTCCCCTCTGAGAGCAGGGACTATTGGTGCTTGACACAGTGTAGATTCTAAATAAATACGTATTGATTGATTGAGTAGCTTTAACTGTAGTTCATGAGCCCTCACCGGTGTGCTTCCTATTAATAATCAGCCTGTAGATTCAGGTCTTAGCAAAGGTATTTATTTAAACAGAATAGCACGGAGGATAATTACTAAATACCCCCTCTCTAAACTTCTCTCCCAAATGCACTCAGAGTCCAGAGGGGGAGGGGGAACATACAAAGCACTGGAGGAATGGCGTTCTCCTAACGTTATCCCATATGTTAGATTGGTCACTCAGTTTTGAGTCCCTCTGGGCTTCAGCACCAAGCCTTGTCACTTTCAAGCCTTGTGGAGTGCAGGCTGTCCATACAGAGCTGAAAACCTTCAATAAGAGATCCTCCTCTACTTTACCAGTTACATTCCCAGATTCCTATTGGAGTCTTGTGCAAAAAAGTGACTGGGGACAAATGGGATTTCAGCAATCTCTGAGCTTTATGGAAAGTTCGTTGTCTTCCTGGTCCTTTTTATATGCAATTAAGCCATTTCAAGCCCCAGTCTACTTCCTACTCTGAGATAATTCATTTATACCTGAAAGGACTTTATCACCTCCATTTTTGCTCCTTAAGGAGGGTGCACAATTATGTATTGTTGGAGAGAGTGAAGTGACTGATCCAAGATCACACAGCCAGTATATGGTAACAATTGCACTCAAACCCAAATCTTCCTGATTTCCTGAAAGAACGATTCTGTATCTCCCTAGATCATGTTTCCTCTCTGAAAGTGACTTTAGAAAATGAAATGCTAGAACTGAAAGCAGCTTGGCAGTTATCTAGTTCAACCCTTCTCTCCCATTTTTCAGAGGAGAGAATCAAGGTGTAGAGATGGAATGGAATCGAGGTTTTTCTGACCCCAGATCTCTTGCTCTTTCCATTCTGCTCCTTGGTGTCTTTTCATAAGTTGCCAGGAAAAGAACGGATGCTGGTGGAAAGTAGGGATGCTTCCTAACCCCAGGAAAAGTTTTACAAAACAAACAAGGCGGGGAGTGGGGATATAATTTTCACCAAATATAAATAAGACCATCCTTTCTAAAGTCTCTCTGGAAACTTGCGGTCAGTTTGGACTTTGCTTAAGGCAGCTCTCCCCGCCACCGGGAGCCCAAAACGGCTGAACAAACTTGCAGCTTCACATGGGGCCGCCCCTCAATGAGTTCAGTGCGGGTGCATTTCTCCAAAGTGAAAACCTCAAGAGGAAGCAGTGGAAACGTGGGCCTTGGAGGAGTTGACCTGCATCAGGGAGGAGAGGTCAGTCTCTTCTCTCCAGAACTGGCCCCGGCTAGAGGGAGAGTGTCATTTCAGGGCCTTGTAGGCCCAAGTTACGCCCACAGTCAGGTAGGATTGTAGGGACTGGGAGCTGGAGGAGACCTTGGAGACCCTTTTCTGGAGGAGGAGACAGGTCCCAAGAAGTGAAATCCTTTGCTCCTTTCTCTTCTCGCCTTCCCCATTCATATCTGCATCAGGTAGGGTTCTTTTTAATATGAGTCAGCATTTATATAATATTTTAAGTCTTGCAAAGCATTTTTTTAATATCTCATTTGATGCTAGGAGGTAGGTGCCATTATGAATCCCATTTTAAAGATGAGGTAACTGAAGCAGACAAAGATGAGTTATTTGCCCAGTGACACCCAGCTAATAAGTGTGTGGGACTGAATTTGAACTCAGGTGTTCCTGATCCCAACCAGGATGCCTCTTATGCCTCTCGGAAACAAGGCAATTGTGCTTTTTGTCTTCGTATCCCCAACCTGGAACCTAGTTCATGGCCGTCCTGTTGGTACTTGATGGATGTTTGTTGGATCAAATTTGTTGAAGCTCCTAAGTGACAAAGCCAGGGATAACACTCAGGTCTTATGTGTCCAGGTTCTTTCTTCTGCATCAGGAGCTTTCACAAAATCTCAAATTTCCCTCTTGGAGATGGAAATGGAACTCTCTCCCTTGGAGACACAGTAGAAAGAGGATGGTTTTGGAGCCAGAAAACCTGAGTTCAAATCTTACCAGTGAACCATTATTTCTTAGGTGGCCTTGGGCATATAAACCTCTTGGTTTTCTCATCTATAAAATGGGAGCTTGATTAGAAATTTTCTGAGATTCCTTCTTATTTTAGATTAATGAGCCCAAGATTTGTTTTGGTCTAAATTCTGCCCCATCTCCAGAGGCATCTTTTAAAATACAGTGTCTTCTAATACAGAAGAAAACCTTTGCAATTTATCCATCTATCAGTCAACAAGCACTTCTTAATATTTCGAAGCTCAGCTGAAAAGATTTTTCTAAAAAGTGCCTGACTGTGTTGCCATCACTGCCGCTGTCACTGCCATCGCCATCTCTATTCCCCATCCTACTTCCTTTACCATGAAGGCTATGATTTCTTATCATCATCACCAGCTCCATTAGAAAGTCTAAACTCATTACTTTATCAGGATAACTGACTGATCAACTTGAACGTCCAGAAAGCCTTCTCTGGCCTTCCAGAGCTGATAATGGCCCTTCCTCCTCGACCTTCATAAAACATGTTATTTAGCATCTTTCAAATGCATTTCTTTTATTTATTATTATTATTTAAATTATAGCTTTTTATTGAACAAACATATACATGGGTAATTTTTCAACACTGATCCTTGTAATGAATTTATTTTAAAATTTAAACAATTTTTTGGTTACATTTTAAATTTTGAACTTTTTTCTCTCCATCCTGCAGTGGAGAAGACCACCATTTCACACACACACACATATCTACACACACATACATACACAAAACCATTCTATTCATACTTCTATTTATCATTTCTTTCTCTGGAAATGAATAGCATCTTGTTTCCTAGGTCCTTTGTAATTGATTTGGATATTTTTAATACTTGGAATAACTAGTTATTCTTTGAACAATATTCCTGTTACTGCACGCAACCTTCTCTTGGTTCTGCTCATTTTACTCTTCATTATTTTATGCAAATCTTTCCATGTTTTTCTAAAATCGACCAGCTCATCATTTCTTTCAGCATTGCTGTATTCCATTACAATTATATACCACAACTTGTTTATCCATTTCCCAATTGATGGGCATCCCATGCATTTTCATTCAATGTCATATAATAATGATAGATAACATTTACATAGTGGTTATAGATTTGCTATAGATTATGAATCTCTTGTTCTATCCTCATGAAAACTCTAGGAAAGAAGCACTATTTTTATCTCCATTTTATAGAGGAGAAAACTGAGTCGGCAGAAGTTAGGAATGACTTACTACCAGCTAGGAAGTGTCTGGAACAGGATTTGAACTCAGGTTTTCTTAACATCAAGTTCAGCTCCCTCTCTCTAACAGGGACCCAGCTACATGATATATTTTTGTTATATGTTATCTCTAGTCTCTGGTGTAAGTTTTTTGAGGTTAGAATTCATTTCTCAGTAAATTTTTATATCTTCCCTAAGTCTACCACAGACAGGGCTTTGACAACATCAAACATTTAAGAAGTACTTGCTGTCATTACATTTGTATTTTTATAAAACTCCATAGGAACTCTAGGTTGGGGAAAATATTGCTGACAGGTCGCAATCACCATGTGGGAGGGCCAGGTTGCTCAGCTTCTCTGGATGCAGGCCCACCTGACACTTACATGGGAGCATGAGATTTATGGCTGGGAGGGACCTTAGAATTAATTAAAATAGCAATAATAGCAATAGCTCACATGTCTAGACTGCTCTATAGTTTCCATACACTTCTGTGAGATTGGCAAGAAAACTATAATTGTCTTGATTTTAGAGATGAAAAAACTGAGTCGCAAGTTAAATGACTCTCCTAAAGTCATAGGTTATTAGATAGTAGAGCTGGGATTTCAACTACCATGTTTTCATGGCTGTACGATAATATTACTTGTGCTCTCAGGTCCGTGGTTGCTGGGAGGATGATGTTAATTATACTTTTGTGCCCTTACCTGTAAAGTAAAGGAGTTTGGACTAAACAATTCTAAGGTCACTTTCAGCACCAGTATATTTTAATAGTCCTTCTAGTTCTAGCATTCTTTGTCCTGAGCTCTCTCTTAGTTCTAGCATTTTATCGTCTAAGCTCTCTTTCAGCTTTCATGTTCTATGTTTTAAGGATTTTAACTTCTAATGAGAGCAATCTTTGTTCTAAAGTTTCTCTCAGCTATGACTTTCTTTGTTTTAAGGGCCCTCCCAGCTTTGATGTTCCGTATTCTAAGGCCCTCTCAGTTCTGACATCTGATGTTTTAAAGCCTTTCCTAGCTCTGATATTCTAGGTTTTGAGGCTTCTTCAAGAATGTCCTTTACATCAAACCTTTACATGGCTCTTTACACCTATGATTACTGATCCTCATTCTGTCCTTTAGGGCTAAGCAGCAAAAGTCTTCCTTTCTTTCACTCAACAATTCTTCAGATAGGTCAATAGGATAATCATGTCTTCTGGCTAAACATTTCTATTTCAACCAAAGAATTCTCTTGCACTTATCTCGAGGCTTTTTCTTTTACTGATTACCTTCCTTTGCTTCCTCTCCAGCTTATTAATATCTTTCCTAAAATGTGGTACCCAGAACAAAGGAACAAATAAAAGAAAAACACTTTTATTAAGCACTTAAGTCAAGCATGGTGTTAAATATTGGAGATGCAAATACGAGCAAACTATACAGTCTTTGCCTTTAAGAAGCTTACAATCTAATAAGAAAAGACAATAAATACATAGAGGAGAAAATTGGTCTAGCAGTATTTCCCTAATACTAATCCTAATTCCTAAGATTAGATTCCTAACACTAAGCTTAATTCTGAATGTGGTTGGAAGGTATCTGGGAGGTGATACAAGTGGCTTAGTTTGGGATAAGAAAAGTGAAAGCTCATCTATCAGAAGCAAGGATTAGGGGAGGAAGGGAGTCTGAATTGTGGTATTAGAAGGAAGAGGAGGAAGAAGGCAAATCTGACACACTATGATTTTATGACTAAAATAAAATAAATTATTATTACTATTATTATTAATTTGTATACTAGTTCTGAAAGCAATTCCCAAAGTGGTTAAGTGATATGATAATAATCGCTAATATTCATATAGTACACACTGATTACCAGGCACTGTATTAAGAATTTTATGATTGAATTTGATCCTCTTAATAGCTCTGGGAGGAGGTGCTGTTAATTATCTCCATTTTATAGCTGAGGAAACTGAGGCTAACATATTTGATTCTTCCAGCAGCTCTGGGAGTAGATGCTGTCATTCACACAACTAGTAAATGTCCGACTGTAGATTTGAACTCAGGTCTTTATTTCAAATGCAGTGTTTCATCCACCGTGCTACCTCGTTTCTTCAAGTCAAAACCCCATAGTGGAGGAGTAGGGTTTAGAATCAGTTTCTCTTGATCCCAGTCTTGTATTCCCTCTTGGTAGCAGCAAGAAAGGCTGGGGGTTAAGGGGTTTGGAAGAATTTGGACACTGATTTTATGCCCCCTCGAAAACTGGGAGTCATTGCTCCTCTTGGCTCTCAAAAGTACCCTGGGCATGGGGCCAGGGAACAGGCCAGTAAGCCAGAGGTGTGAGAGGGAATCCAAAGAGATTTTGGGGGTTGGCTGGCTCTGGAAGTGGGAGGCAAGGGTTTGGGTCCTGCCAGGCAAAGAGATTCCCCCAAGCAGGAAACACCTTCTCTGAGTGAGGCTGCCCAGCCAGGGATGTGGGAAGAATAGAGCAACGTGGGCTGTCCACTGCCAAAGAATGAGGAGGGTAAACTATAAACGGTTGCCTTGGCTACCCTGGGCCCAAAGACTGGGACAGCAGGCAGTTGGCCTCTCACCATTCTGTTAAGTAAGTGAAGAACCAAGCCCTGAACCACTGGCCATCAGCTACCATGGAGGGGGGTTGGCCCCATGAATGTGGGGTATGCCCATGGAATAGCCCCTGCTCGCACCCCAGGAAAGGACCTTGGAGACGTGCTCTTAGGCTGGTGCTTAAAGCTGCCCCAAGATTGGTGATGTCACAGAGCTGGTCATGGAGCAGAGGATCACTTCCTTCCTAATTAGGAGCCCGTGTCACCGAGTGGAAATGTTGCTGGACAGATTCACAGACCTTGGGTTCCAATTCTGACTCTGCTACACACTATTTGTGTGACCTTCAGTAATGCATTTGAACTTTCCTCAGTCTAAACCTCTGAGGTTCTTTCTCACTCTGAATCAAGGGGGCTTACTCTTGGATCCCTGATTTTGTTTTAAAACATTTCTATAGCTATATTTTGGTACAATTGATTTCCTTTGTAATCTGATATATTTCCTATATTTTAATTTAAAAACATGATTCTGAGAAGTTAATAAGCTTCCCCAGACTATGGAAGGTATCCATGGTGTAAATAATGTTAAGAACCCCTCTTCTAAAAACTATGAGATTAAGTAGCTTTATTTTACAGATGAAAGAATCAAGCCTAACACCAATCAATCAACCAATCAGTAAACATTTATAAAGTACCTACTATGTGCCAGGCACTGTATTTAGCACTGGGTGGCAGGATGGCAAATAATTTCACATGAGAGACCTAGATGACAAATAGCTAGAATCATAGGCTTATAGGTTCACAGGAGAAAGCTGGAACTCAGAATCTGTCTAGAAAACCCAAATTTGTAGATGAGGGAACCGAGACCAAGGCTAGTGGAGTGACTTGACTAATATCAAGGTGGATGTGATTCATGTGGATGCTCTTGCATGAGGGCTGGAAGAACTGAATAACTTGTTTCTTCCAACTTTAAATCTAATAATTCCTAAGAAAGAAGTTTGGGTCCCAAATCTATTACTTTCTTGCTGTGTTATTTTTGGAAATCACTTGAACTCTCTGAGCCTCTTCTTTAAAGAACTTTATTGTAGGTTAGACTTAAAACTGGAGGGGACCTTAGAAGCTATCTCCTCCAACTATTTCAATTTATAGATGGAGAAACTGAGCCCCCAAGAAGTTAAGTGATCAGCCAGTATCATACAGATGGTAAATAACAAGGCTGATGTTCAAAACTAGGCCATTCCCAATCCAGGGCCCTTTTCACTACAGCACACTTTTATGATGCTGGGATTCTGCACTATCTACCCGCATGTAAAGTATTTGGAACAAAGGCCGTTCCAGCTGGATGGGATCTTAGAACATGGAAGAGCAGAACTGGGAGGGACCTTAATGCTGGAAGAAACATTAGACTGTCAATCAATCAATAAACATGTATTAACTACTTACTCTGTGCCAGAAACTATACTAAGCTCTGGAAATATTTTTTGTTGTTCAGTCATTTCAGGAATATCTCACTCTTTGTGACTCCCATTTGGTTTTTTTTTTTTTTTTTTTTTTTTTTTTGGCTGTAGTTCACCATTTCTTTTTCCAGTTCATTTTACAGATGAGGAAACTGAAGCATACAAGGTTAAATGACTTGCTTAGGGTTGCATAGTTAGTAAATGTTCAAAGCTAGAGTTGAATTCAGGTCTTCCTATTTACAGGCCAATGATCTGCCCTCTGGGGATATAAAGGAAAGCAAAAGCCAGTCCTAGCCCTGAAAGAGCTCACCAGCTAATGGAGGAAACATTAAACAGGAAATAATTTCCAGAGGGAAGACACTAGAATTATGAAAGGTTGAGGAAGGCTTCTTATGAAGAGTTTAGTTGAGAATTAAAGGAAGTCAGGGAGGTAGGTAGATAGAGATGTGGAACCAGAGAATCCCTGGCATATGGGGGGCAGCTGGGAAAATGCCTGAAGCTGAGAAATGGAGTATCTTGTTTGTGGAATAGCCAAGAGACCAATGTCACTGCATCCAAGAGCACATGATGGGGAATAAGTATAAGAAGACTGGAAAAGGAGTGGGGATTAGATTATGAAGGGCTTTGAATGCCAAGCAGAGGATTTTGTATTTGATTTTGGAAGTGAGAGGCAGCCACTGGGTTTTATTGTGTAGACTGGGATGGCCGGGTCAGACCTGAAAATCACTTCAGAAGGTGAGTGGCTGATGGACTGGAGGGGGAGGAAACTTGAGGCACACAGACCCACCAGCAGTAATTACATTAGTCCCAGTTATGAGGTGATACCTGCACCAGAGTGGGAGCAATGCCAGAGGAGAGGAGATGTACTCAGGAGATTCTGTCAATGTGAAATCAATAGCCCTTGGAAACAGCCTGAATATGGGGGATGAAAGGTAATGAAAAATCGAGAATGACACTTAGATTGTAAGTCTGAGGGGCTGGGATGATGATGTTTCTTCTTCTCTTCCTCCTGTTTGTCCTTCTCTTCCTCCTTCTTCTCCTCCTTCTCCTTCTGGTTCTCCTCCTTTTCCTTTTCCTCCTATTCCTCCTCCGCCTTCTAGTTCTTTTCTTCTTCTTTTATTTATTTTTAATGTTATTTTCAAAATATATGCAAAGATATTTTTCAGCATTCATCCTTGTAAAACCTTGTCTTTCAGATTTTTCTCCTTCCCTTTCCCCACTTCCTTCCCTAGACAGCAAGTAATCCAATATATGTTAAAAATGTGCAATTCTTCTATATATATTTTCACACTTAACATACTGCACAAGAAAAAAATTCGATCAAAAAGAAAAAAAATGAGAGAAAAAAAAAAAGCAAGCAAACAACAACAAAAAATGATGAAAATACTATGTTGTGATCTACACTCAATTCCCATAGTCCTCTTCCTGGATGTAGATGGCTCTCTCCATCACAAGTCTATTGGAATCGACCTGAATCATCTCATTGTTGAAAAGAGTCACATGATGGTGTTTCTTCTATAGGAGTAGGGGAAGTAGGTAGGAAAGATAGTTTAAGAGGAAATATGATGAACTCAAGTTGAATATATTGAGTTGAAGATGTCTTTTGGAATCCAGTTGGAAATGTCTGAAACAGTCAGAAATGAGAAATTGGAGGTCAGCAGAGAGATTAGAGCAGGATAGAATGGTAAGCATAATTTAATCCATGGGAGCCAATGAGATCACCAAGTGAAGTAGAATAGAGAGAGAAGGGAAGAGGGCCCAGGACAGATCCTTGAGGGATACTGACAGTGAGAAGGTGTGATCTAGAAGAGGATGCTGCAAAAGAGACTAAGGAGAAGTCAAAGAGGTAGGAGGAGAACTAGGAGAGAGAGATGTCCTAAAAACCTATAGAGAAGAGAGTATCAAAGAGGAGAGATTGATCAGCAGTGTCAATGACTGCAGAGAAGTCAAGGAGAATGAGAATTGAGAAAAGGTCATTGAGTTTGGCAACTAAGATCATTGGTGAGTTAGGAGAGAGCAGTTTTGTTGCAATGATAAACTTGGAAGCCAGATCATAAGGGGTTAAAAAGAGAATGAATGGCCCATAGGACACCAAATTTCAAAGCTGGAAGGGGACTTTACCAGATGGAGTGTCAATTATAAAGATCTTAGAATACAGAATATCAAAACTGGAAGAAGCTTTGGGACATAGGCTATTAAAAATGGAAGTAACTTTAGAAAATAGAGTATTGAAACATTAGAATGTCAGATCTGGAAGGGCCTTAGAACAGAGAATGTCAGAGCCCTTTGGATATAGATCAAAGCTGAGGGGGACATTAGGACATGGACTGTTAAACTGGAAGTGATGTTAAACTCCAATAAAAATGGATAGTATCTTGACTTAGAAAACTACAAATTAACATTATTTTTGTGTATTGCATTAACAAAATTCCCAATCCCCTTTTAATTTTGTTCTCCACCCTGGAGAGCTGTATGTTTTGTTTTGTTTTTTTGAGGGAGGTGGAGCTGGGGATTTGTGGTCCCAATGCTATAAGCTTGACACCTATGACTTAGAAGACAAAATATCATAGCTTTAGAATGTTAGGGATGAGAGGGGGTGGGATTTTGGGGAGAGGAAACATTTTGAATGAGGGAATCACCGGACAAGTTGGATGGGGTGGGGAAGGGGGTGGGAGGTTATGTAGATAAATGCAGTTACATGAGTTCCTTACATGAGGAAGATCCCTGAGCTCTTAGCCACAACTCAGGAGAGGGATTTCAGAGGCATCAGAGAGCCTTCCTGAATGTTATCGGCCTTATGTGTGGTTGTAGTTACAAAGGACAGCATCATCAGAAGCAGATATTGGAAACAGATACACAAAGCTATGACGCCTTCAACTATCAGTCGATCAGTATTCATTAATCAGCAGCTGTTCTGTGCCAGGCACTGCGCTAAGGGTTGCTGTAAAAAACACTCTTAAGAAGCTTACTAATGTGCTAATGGGGGAGGATATATAAAAAATAGAGAGGAAGATAGGGGAGAACCAGTGATTTCATTCATCCCAGATGATAAAACTCTACTAATAGAGTTTATAAAAACAGATGATACAAGGCAATTGAGGAGGAAGAGTGTTTAGTCCATGGGTGGGTGGGGTCAGGGAAGGCTTTCATGTCCCGAAGGCCTGTCTGGCCAGACTGGAGAATGCTTTAAATGCCAAGTAGTGAACTTTATATTTGATCCTTGCGGCAATAGGGGACTATTGAAGTTTATTGAGTACTGGAATGTTTACACTGCTTCAGGCAGCTGGATGATGAATGGATTGGAGAGCAGAGGAGTTTGAGGCTGGGGGACCCCTTATAAGATAAGTGCACTAATCCTGGCAAGAGGTGGTGAAATCTTGAACTGATTGTCTGACTAAAAGGGAGAGAATGCACATAAAAGGTATTGTGGAGAGAGATATGACAGGATTGGCAACTGATTGGATACGTGGGATGAGTGGGAATGAGGAGTCAAGGATGAAACTGAGGTTCTGAATCCGGGCAACTAGAAAGGTGATGCAGTCATGGGGAAATTTGGGAGAGGAGGTATTTAAGAGAGGGGCTTCAGAAGATAACCGAGGGACATCTAGTTGCCATTCATTTATTCATTCATTCATTTATCTATTCATTCATGTATTTGTTTATTTGTTTTCTGGCTTATTTATTTATTTGTTCATTCATTTATCTATCTATTCACTCATTTATTTGTTTATTTGTTTGTTGTTGTTGAATAAATGTATCTTCTAAAGCTGGGTTTCTTAAACTTTTTTCACTTGTGACTCCTTTTCACCTGAAAATTTTTTACTTAATCCCAGGTATATAGGTTTATAAAATAGGTATGCAAGTCAAACATTTATTGCTAATAAATTGTAGTTTCATGGTCCCCACATTCAATTATGAGACTCCCACCCCCTCAACCCTCTTCTCCCCCATGTGGAGTTTAAGAGATTTAAGAAGCCAGATTCCAAAAAAGACAACTTCCCTTGTGAAGGCTGCCCCTTGGTCAAAAAAGAGCTTTCAGATTCTCCTCAATCTGGCATCAACTCACATAGCACTAGATTTGGACTTTTCTAATGCATTTGCTAGGTATCAATATATAATTTAGTCATCAGCATGTGATTGGTCCCAGATTGTGAGAACTAAAGATAAGAAGATACCAAACTAAGGCTAAAAAGTGCCTGAGGCTCTGAGTCAGGAGGCCTGGGTTCAAATCCTGATAACCTTTCCTGCTCTTTTTGAATTCCTGTTCAGATTTTGTACCTCAGAAGATTTAGAATTGGAAAGCACCCCCTTCTCATTTTGCAAGAGGAAGCTGGGCCTAGAGAGATCAAGAGATTTGCCTGAAATAGAGCCCATCTCCAATGCTACCTCCTCCATGAAGTCTTCCTTGATTTCGTCTCTGTAAAATGAGGTTGAGCCTGGCTGCCCTTGAAGGTCTTTCCTAGCTCTCAATTTGTAACCTTGTAATTTGTGATGACTAGAATTTGTTTTTGCCTTCAGTTGGCAATGACATCCCCCTCGGGCATCACACCAAACTTTGTCTGCACCTGTACAGCTTAAATCCCATTTATTTTTGAAGGTAGGGAATGGATCATATATGAACTTTGTATATTTATATTCCCTCAGTACCATAGAAGGTACTTGAGGGTAGAAACTGTATTTATTTTTGGTTTTATATTCCCAACGATTGACATAGTAGATGCTTAATAAATGTTGTTGAAATGATTTTAAAAAATCTAATAAATATTGAATTGAATTTTTGAAACATTGAACTCTCTGAACTGACTGCTCTGTCTTACACAATTCCCACACTCAGAATTTCTTGGACTGGTCATTTTCCCTTGACCAAAAGTCTAGATCAGCTTCTCTCTCTGGCTCACTTTCCTCTTCTAACTTTTGATTTGGGTTTTGATGTTGAAGGAAGTTAACAAACTTGGGTTATCATCCTGCTGTGATTTGTATTTTCTGTATACCAGTGGACAACTCATTACTTCTCTGAATCTCCATTTCCCCATCTGCAAAACAGGGATCCCAGAACCTGAGTCAGAAGTTACCTCAACAATCATCAAGTCAATCTATACTTAATCAGGAATTTTCTTCTCTACCCCAAAAATGTTAAAAACAAGAAAATAAAGAGAATAGGAATTAGTCAATAGTTGGAATAAATCCCAAGTTTTGCAATTTGGTACTGTGCTAAGTTAGGGGATATAAATCCAACAGGGAAACTTTAGTCCCTGCCCTCAAGGAGCTTATGATTTAATAGGAAAGACAGCACATAACTATATACAGAGTATATACACAATGATTAAACATTTATTATAGGAGGGAGGGCACCAGTGGGATCAGAAAAGGTTTTCTGCAGAAGAAGGTGATGATGGAGATGGGTCCTGAAGGGATGCAGTGATCCTAGAAAGCAGATGTGAGGAGGCGTTACATTCACAAAAAAGGAAGTAGTCAGGGCCAAAGGATGGAAATGGGACATTAAGCTTTGGGTGTGAGCAACAGTTAATAGTTCAGTCAGATCACACATAAGTGTGGACATAAGTGATGAAAAGAAGATTGGATAGGTAAGATGGGGCTAATTTCAGAGGAGTTTTAAATGCCAAATAGAGAACTTTGTTTTTGATCCTGGAGGTAATAGGGAGCCATTAAGATTTATTGAGTTGGGGGAGATGACATTGGGCCATCTTCACTCTAGGAAAATCGTTTTGACAGCTAGGTGAAGGATGAGTTGGAGAAAAGAAATTGGAGCAGGGAGACCAATTAAGAGACTCTTGCAATAGCCCAGGAGAGAGAGGAGGAGAATTTGAAATAAAGTAGTGGGCCATATAAATTAGGAAAAGGGGATGAATGCAAGAGATGATATAGTGAGAGAAATGATAGTATGGGAACTGATTGGATCCATGGGATGGATGAGAATGAGGCATCATGGAGGACATTGAGTTTGGAACCAAGATGATGGAAAGATGCTCTTGACAGAGCTCCTCTTCCTCAAAGACAGAGACACTTCCTTTTTCTTTTTCTTTTCTTTTTTCTTGTTTTTGGCCTCTCTTTGTATCACCAAGACTTAGCACAATGCCCAATACATAGTAGGGACTTAATAAATGCTTGTTCTTAGCAAGATCATGATGATCAACTTAGCTCTTCTCAGCAGTGTGGTGATCCAAGGCTGAATGTTGATCAAAGCATACTATTTTCACCTTTTTGCACTGTGCTTTTCCCCCTCATGCTCTTCCTCCTTGTTTTGATTTTTCTTTGATGACTAATATAGGAATATGTTAAAAATGACTATATATGTATAACCTAGATCAGATTGCTTGTCTTGGGGAAGGGAATAGAGAGGAAGGAAGAAAAAAAAATTGAAACTCAAATTCTTGCAAGAATTAATGTTGAAAACTATCTTTATGTAGAATTAGAAAAATAAAATACTATTGAAATTAAAAAAAATTGTTATCATAACTTGAAGTTTACCATCCAGTTTGGTGACTACTCTAGACCAGACTATCATTTCACAAGGGGCTTCAGCCACATTCACTTAAGAACTGGTTATAATGCTGCTGCTGCTGCTGCTGATATATCCAAATAGCTCTTTAAGGTTTATAAAGCTATTTTCAAGTATTGTCTCAATTTATTCTCACAACAACTCTGGGACATTAGTGATATCGTTACCATCATTTTATAGATAAAGGAATCTGAGGCAAACAAAATTAAATAACTTTCATAGGGTCACTTAGCTAGTAAGTATCTGAGGTTGGATTCAAGCTCAGATCTTATTAATTCCAGATCCAAAGCTCTATTTATTATTCAACTTCTCTGCTTCTTCTCTAGCTACTTCCCCATTTTTTCTCTCCTTCCCTAATCAATCTCCCTTTCCCTTTCTAGCTTCCCTTTATATGTTGTCTTCTCCATGAGAATATAATATTTTAAAGTATATTTCAAAGTGCTCTTTTTATTAAAGCTTTTTATTTTCAAAACACATGTATAGATAGTTTTCAACACTCACCCTTGTAAACCTTGCTTTCCAAATTTCCTTCTCACTCCCTCCCCTGGATGGCAAGTAATCCATATTTATATGGATATATAGGATAAACATGTACAATTCTTCTAGACGTATTTCTATAATTATGCTGTACAAGAAAACTCAGATCAAAAAGGGAAAAAATGAGAAAGAAAATAAAATGCAAGCACATAACAACATATAAGATTCTTGAGGGTAGGGACTGTTTTATAGCCAAAGCTTAGCACAGTGTCTGCTATTGTAAGTCTTAAAAGTGCTTTTTAAATTTACCTATCTCATACCCATTAGCCCATTGCAGGCCTATCTACCTCTAATCTCCCCCTCCTCCTCCTCCTCCTCCACACAATCTGACCATGTCACTCCCCCACTCAAGAAGCTCCTGTGGTTCCCTATTACCTCTAGTCTAAAAATGTAAATTTTCCTATTTGGCACTTGATTTGTCTCCAATCAACTTATTACACATGAATTTCATGAATTCTACTGTAGTACAATCAGCCAGTTGATTGTTCCTCATAGAAGAATCATTTCCTATCTCCCTGCTTTGTACAGACTGTCTCCCATGTATGGAATATCCTTGTGGCTTTCCTTTCAGAAGTTTGCTTGTTCAGAGCTCAGCTCAAATGCTATTTGAGATATTGCCTGATCCCTCCAGTATCTCTTCCCAATCCCATTTTACTTTGTGCATATTTTGTTATATTTACTTATCTCTATGTTGCTTTCTGTTGATACTATGTAAGCTCCTGGAGAAAAGCCAACAAGCATGTATTGAGCATCTACTTTGGGCCGGGCATTGTTCTGAGAACAGAAAGGCAATAAACAGTTCCCGTCCTTAGAGAGCTCCCAGTCTAAGGGAGAAGAAACCATGCAAATTAAGATCGTTTAATTTTTTTTTTTTTTTTATTTGTGTCAATGCTTGGCAGAGTATCTGGCATACAGCAGGCATTAAATTAATTCTTGTCAATTAATTAGTTTGGTGATAAAATCTTTGGACCCTTTCTCAGTGTAATATTTTTAAAGGCATATTAGAGAGCACAGAGGTTTGCAAAAGAAACCAATTCTACTGAAATACAGCATTATCCAATATCTACATAAAACTGAGTTCTCACCTTCTAGGTTAAGAAATCCTGGTGACTAGCATGCAATTAACAAACAGTGGAGGGGTGTCCATTGGTCACATCTTCCATAATCACACATTAGACACTTTGTGGGTTAAGAAAGCTTGTTTTAATATCAGGCTCTATCCCTGGCCATGTACTCATCCCCAGAGCTTCCTAACAGTAGAGCTGTCCAACAGCGGCAAGATCTGCCTCGTTAAATTATAGGTTCCTCTTCACTGGAAGTCTTTAGGTAAATGCTAGCTGACTAATGTCATAGAGGGGACAGCACTTTCTCAAGATGTTATCTGACTAAAACTCCAGGAATTCTAATGGACTAATTAATATAATAATTTATATAATACCAGTTACTACGTGTCGGGTTAAAGTGCTTCACAATTAGTATTTTATTTGATCTTCACAGCAGTTCTGGGAGGCAGGGGCTGTTATTACTCCTACTTTATAGATGAAGAAACTGAGGCAAAAAGCAGTTAAATGACTTGATCGGGGTCACACAGCTAGTAAGCGTCTGAGGCTGATTTTGTACTCAGGTCTTTCTGACTCCACACCCTGAGTTCTATCCAGAGTGCCACTTAGTTGCCTCAAGTAGGGATAGTAATAGTTCATCGTCCAATAGTGTCATTCATTCTTCAAATTTAGCTTTTTCAGGTAGGGGAATAGTTATGGTGTTTAAGGCTGTATATAATTTTAAGCATCAGAAATCCTGCGCCTCTGTGCGCACGTGTGTGTGTGTGTGTGTGTGTGTGTGTGTGTGTGTGTAGTAATTTTGGAAGCAAGCACTTAGATTTTTCCTGCCCTGGTTTTCTTCATGTTTCCAGAATCTTTCTGTACAAAGCCTTCTCCTGGGTGATCTGGTTTTCAGCAGGTTACGACATCAGCCTGGCCCCATGAAGCTGACTTTCTGGCAGGCAGAATGGAGAACATTTGCCCATTGGGTTGGAGGGAGCTTTCCCCACCCTTCCTCCCATTGTCACTGATAGTAAGAAGCTGCTGCTCTGAGTCTAAGGGGGGTACCAGAGGAGTCTGGGAATAGCCCTGAGAGCTCTATGGTGGCAACATCTGGTGGCAGTGGTGATTTGGATGACCTTGAGCCAATGGCAACCCAGAAGGCAGGTCTTCTAAGCTCTAATGGTGACATCTCTGTATGTATTCCAGTGGCAAAGGTCACCTCCAACCTTAATTCAGCAATCTCCTTTTCTCTCATATTGGGACCATGTAGCTCTGCTGCTTCTGTACTTACTATTCAATAACAGCTGCCACTGGCAGCTTTTCCTTCCAGGGAATAGCCTGTGGCAGGAGGACAGGAGAGAACGTACAGATTGCTGGCAAATTTCTAGCCAAATGTCTCTACAACCATAGAATGTTGGGTCTGAATGGCACCTTGGAACAGAGAACATCAGACCAAAGGATATCTGATCTGTAAAGATTCTTAGATTCTATAATTTTAGAACATAGACTTCTATAATATGGAATAAGAGTTGGAAAGAACCTTAGGCCATAGAATAGTAGAACATGAAGAGACCTTAGAACATAGAATATCTGAATTGGGAGAGATCTTAATACATCGAACATCAAATAGGAAAGCTTTTTAGACTATAGAATGATATAACTGAGATGATACAGAATGTTAGATTTGGAATGGATGTTAGAACATAGCAAAACTGTAAGGAGCTCTAACATGGATTAAGAGAATTTAGAACATAGAGTATCAGAGGTGGGAGAAACCTTCACAGAATCTCAGGGTTGGAAGGTATCTTGGTAGCTATGTAATCCAAATGGACCAAAGTAGGAACCTCAATCTTAGTTTCTTTTTTAAAGGAACATCTTATTATCCTTTATAATCTAGCGATCAGACTAAACGACCCTAAAAATTCCTTAGGGATGGAAGGTTCTATGACTTTAAGTCACTTATTGTCTCTGGGTCTCAGTTCCTCACCTTTAAACAAGGGAGATTATTGTCTCTGAAGTCCCACTTCTAGATCTATGCTCTTGTGGTTCTCTTCTTCTTCCTCAAGTCCTTTCTCCTCCCTGGTTTTCTTCAAACTCTGCATATCCCTATCATCACAGTCTTTCCCTCACTTCCAGTCCTTTTCTTTTTCTCTACTTAAATACCTCCAACCCAACCTGTCAGAATATGACAAGAAAGCAAAATAAGAAATGAGAATCTTGGATAGGCAGTTAGCTTTTGAAGGTGGCCCAGGGAAATTTTTTTTTTATTCAATTTTATTTTATTTTCAAGTCTGAATTCTCACCTTCCTTCATTTCCTCCATCACTCATTGAGAAAATAAGAAATTAAAATCAATTACAATTACGTGTAGTCAAACAAAGTAAATTCCTGCATCAGTCATGTCATTCATATATATATATATACATATATATGTGTATACAAATGTTTGTATATACATATATACACTTTTATATGTATAATGAGATTTTATTATCAGAAGCTTCATTATATTTGAAGATAGAAGCTTCAATCTGCCCTCTGAGCCCATCAGCTTTCTCACTAGAGCTGAGCATCATGGTTCATCATGAATTCTCTGGAACTGTGGTTGGATCTATTGTATTGTTCAGAATTACTGAGTCTTTCAAAGTCAAATGTTCTTGTTGCCATATAAATTAGTCTCTTCACTTTTTTTCCTTCTACTGGATTTTGATGATCCTGGAAGAGAGAGTGAGACTGATGACCACATAAATCTGCCTCATTTAAATCCAGGTCCCTTGCAAGTCAAGATATCACCCATGATGTCATTGATCCTCTTTGAAAATGAAGGACAAATCCCATCACCACTACTACCACCAACACCATTGGCATTACCACATTCTCTTGATTTTACTTACTTCATTTTTGCATCAGTTCATATAAATCTTTACAGGTTTTCCTAAAATCATCCTCTTTATTATTTCTTAATTTTTTTTTCATTTCAAATTCTCTCCCTCCTTCTACCCTCTTCCACCCATCGAGAAGGCATTGTACATATGGAATAATGCAAAGCACATTATTGCAAAGCAAAATAAAAAGCAAGAAAATTTTAAAAAGTGGGAAAAATGCTTCAATTTGCATTCAGAGCCCGTCAGCTCTCTTTCCACAAATATATATATATATATATATATATATATATATATATATATATATATATATATATATATATATATATATATATATATATATATATATATATATATTAATAATGAGTCTTTTGGAATTTTCAAACATCATTGTGTTGATTAGAGAGCTAAATCATTCACGTTGATTATCATTATAATATTATCGTATAAGGTTGTCTTTCATTTTGCATCCAATCATATAAGTCTTCTTATGTTTCTCTAAAGCCTTTCCCTGTATCATTTCTTATAGTACAATAGTATTCCATTATGTATACATACAATAACTTTTTCAGCCATTTCTCAATTTATGAGCATCCTCATTCCAATTCTTTGCCACTTTGAAAGAGTCGCTATATGTATTTTTGTGCAAATAAGATAAAAATTTCCAATAATCAAGACTTTCAAGTTCTTGTTCTTGCTCCAAATAGATCATTAATGGTCTCTGATGTCTTAAAACATAGATCATAGCTATAGAGTTAGAAGGGCCATTAGAATCGAGTCACTTTAATTCAAAACTAAAACTCAAAAAGAAGTGATTTCTTTGGAAAGTCCTAGCAGTTCAACTCAGTAAACTTTAGCAAGAGTATTCAAGACATTCTTAAGTGAGCTAGGAGGAATACTAAACTTTAGATAGGAAAGAATTTCCTTTAATCCAAGGGCAATAATACTTTAGCCCATTCAAGTGGAACATGCCTATATACAGTCTACCTGCCTATTTCCTCCATTTTGTTTGGGAAGTGATTGGACTTTTTGAATAGGAGAAAGAAGAAATCAAGAGGAAATCAAGAGGAGCAAGCCTGAAAGATGATTAATAGTGATCATCAGCTTTAACTGGGAGGGACCTAAGAATCTAGAATGGGAGAGTTGGGAGGGGTCCTCTGGTTCAGCTCCCTCATTTGCTACTTGAGAAAATGGACCTGGGTAGGAGACTTTTCCAAGACCACATTACAAGTGAATGACATTGAACTTCCTAATGATTAAACAGTAGGTGACTAGCACTTAAGGCTGCAGTGTATGGTGGGAAAAGCACTGGACTAGGATTCTAGGAACCAGCTCTCTAGTCCTTATTCTGCCATTGACAAGCTGTGTAGCATTAGGCAAATCCCTTCTCTTCTTAGGAGTCACAGTTTTCTCAAATATGAAATGAAAGATTTGGGTTATACAGACTCTATCAGCTCTAAATACATGATTGTATGATTCTTTCCTAGTTCTGACATCCTGGGTTCTAAGTCCCTCCCAGCTCTGACATCCTGGGTTCTAGAGTCCCTTCCACCTCTAACATTGTGTTCTAAAGGTCCCTTTCAGTTCTGATATTTTGTGTTTTAAGGCCTCTTCTAGCTTTGATTTTATGTAAATTGCTGAATGAAGCTAGCTGTCATTTTCTATCCCTGTAGCTTTATATGAATAAAGAGTGTAATCACTGAAACTCTTAACAATG
The DNA here is from genome assembly GCF_048593235.1 of Sminthopsis crassicaudata. Taxonomy (NCBI): domain Eukaryota; kingdom Metazoa; phylum Chordata; class Mammalia; order Dasyuromorphia; family Dasyuridae; genus Sminthopsis; species Sminthopsis crassicaudata. The sequence continues at coordinate 609,402,782 of NC_133619.1, read as the reverse complement.
ATCTAATAACAGGTTCAGACTTGGACACTTTTTACCAAAAGAAAAAAAAAAAAAAAAAAGCTACAGGGCAACTACGGGTGTCAGCTCAGCCAAGATTCTGCAGATAAAGATTCTAAAGATAATATTTGTTGAATTGAACTCTGTCTTAACTTAGAGCCGGGGCAAGGCTGGTTGCTTGGTGAGGCTGAGGGGTTTGTTTGTTGTGGTGATTCAGGGCAGGCAACTGGAGCTGAAAGGGATTGAACCAGAGCCCTGGAAGCTGTGGATCTGTCCTGTGCCCCCGAGGGGACCTCAGAATAGGCAGAGCTGTCTGGGACCTTGACCACAGGGAGTAAGCCCCTGAGGTCTTCTTATAAGGGGGGAGTTGATAAAACCATAGAATGTTAGAACACAGAACAGTCAGAACTGGGAGGGACTTGGGAATGCAGAATAACCAGAATTGGGAGGGCTCTTAGAACCCAGAATGTCAGAGCTAGGAGGGCTCTTAGAACCCAGACTATCCCAGTTTGAAAAGAACCTTAGAACCCAGAATGTCAGAGCTGGGAGGGCCCTTAGAAGTGATTTAGTCCAATTCCCTAATTTTACAACTAAGGAAATTGAGACCCAGAGAGGGAAAGTTATTAACTGTAGATTTTTTTTTTTTGTCTTAGTGACCTTCCATTGTAACACACAAGCTCAGTAATCAGTACATTCCTTACAAAGTGTCCAGATGAGTCTGGGCATTGGGAAAATGTCAGGACACCATGTGGAGACAGCTGCAGCTCAAGGGGAGGCTTGTTTGTGTGTGGGTGCAGCCCAAACATGGTTCCCCGGCCCTATCATAGCAGATTCACTGTGTTTTGTGTTCCAACCAGTGTTCCGGCAATAGTCTGAATCTTTAAGCCAAGTTGGGAGAATCTCCTAAGAAAGTCACCTGTGGGGGGTAGAGGAAAGGGGGTTCATAGAGGCTGTTGGGAAAAAGCAACTAGAGCCAGAGACTTTTCTTTGGATACTTGGCTATCATAGGCAGCCTGTCTGATCCTTCTGGGTTATCCAGGAGACTAAGTCCCTGGCTTAAGGGCTCAGGTTAGGAACAAGGCCATAAAATATTCATAGTCACTGGAGACTCAATAAATACCACCAGGCTCACGGGTCTTAGGAGGCCCCACTTCTCAGGGTCTCCAGAGGCTGCTTCCACCCAAGGGCCTTGGGGCCAGTGGGCAACTCTGAATATTACTGCTCAGAGTGAACATTCTAGATTGAGTGTTCCTCGCTTGTAAAGTTTTACCCTGACATACAGAATATTGTGTGTCTAAGGGCTTTTTGGCTCTGACATTCTGGGTTCTAAAGACCCTTCCAGATCTGACATCCCATGTTCTAAGGGTCCTCCCAGCTCTAACACCTTATGTTCTAAGGGCCTTCCCAAGTCTGGTGTTTTTGCGTTCCCAAGTCCCTCCCAGTTCTGATTGTTCTGTGTTCTAAGGACTCTTTCATTTCTGACATTCTATAGTCTAAGGTCTTTGGAATTCTGACATTCTAGATCCTCCTAGCTTCAGTGTCTTAGGCTGCAGGAAGTTCCCCAGGTTCCTTACCTCACTGACATTTTCCTGGGTTGGGGGTGTCCTTCTCTATACAATTTTGGCATTTTTTTCTCTGTAAATCTGACTTCTTCAGCCTGAGGCTGTACATTTTATTCCAGGAAGGTGAAGAAAGGGTGTGGGGGAGGAGAAGCAGTAGAAGTCCTGAGTTGTAGGAGGCTGGTGCTTCTCTGTTTAGATTTCACAAGTGCAAAAAAATGGGGCCTTGGACCCACTTGGGGACCCTGAGGGGTGGGGTACACAATTTCTTTTCCACATTTCTCCCTCCTCAGACCCCTGGACCCTGATTTAAGGTTTGTGAGTATGGACTTGAATGGGATTTTTTTTTTTTTAAACTTCTAGGCAGGATACTTTCAGTGAAAGATTTGAAAAGTAATGTCATCTTGTCGATGAAGCAGGAAATCCTATCTCAGCTCAGTTTAGCTTTCTGAGTTCAAATTCTGGCTCTGCAACATCCTAGCTGTTTGTTCCTAGACAAGGAGTATCTAACCTTTCTAAGATCCAATTTCTTCATCTATTAAATGAGCTTTGTTTAACAGATTTAGAGGGGACCTGGACATCACCTAGTCCAGCGATGTCAAGTTCAAATAGAAGTAGAGGTTACTAAACTTTACCTAAGGATCTCATGACTTGCTCCATCACAAATTATCATTTTTTGGTATTTTTATTTATTTTATTAAACGTTTCCCAATTACATTTTATTCTGGTTTTGTCCATTCCCTCTGAAGTGTTTCAGGCTTAATTTGGAGAATATGTGTAATATTTCCGATCTAATGCAACTACCTAGGTTTACAGATGAGACTCAGAGACATTAAGGGCTTGTTGAA
>NC_133619.1:609365378-609395378 GCF_048593235.1 Sminthopsis crassicaudata | reverse complement strand
CTGAGAAATAATGTGATGGAAGTGGTGCTTTAGGAAGATTTCTTCAACAGTTTGTGCAGAATTTGTTGGAAATGTAAAAAAATTGGAAGCAGATTGGAATATATTAGGTTTGAAATTCTGGAACAGAGGTAGCAGAACAGAGTGAGTCCATGGTAGGCAGGGTCATTGGTTACAGAGAGTTGATTGTAACCATGTCAACAAAGCTCTGTTGCTAAGGGCCATGTGCCGGGACATGAATTACCTTGCTGTACTGAATAGTTCATTGGAATGTGATTGGCTAGAACACCTGTATTAATCATCTCTGTTTTCCCAGTGTTCCTCAGTTTCTGACTTCATGATGACTCAGACCCCCCCAGGACCAATTACAAGGTCAGTGGGGAGGTTCAAAGCTCACCTGTTTCTGAGATGAGACAATTATAGGAGCATCCACCCCTGTCATCCCTGACAGAAGAAATGGGTGTGGTGGAATCCAAACTGAGTAACTACCAGAGGTCAGTGGGCCTGAGGATTGAAGCTTCCAGTGTCACACTCATGGGCAGCTGGAGATCGGGCAGAGAGTGCTCCTCCTGGAATCAGGTCAAATCCAATCTCAGATGCTTACTAGTTGTGTGACTTGGGCAAATCATTATAACTTCTGCTTGCCTCTGTTTTTTTTTGACTATAAAATGGGTATAAAACACCCACCTAACAGTTCTGTTTGGGGGATCAAATGAGATAATATTGATGAAAATATCTGGCACATGGAAGGCATTATAGAAATTCTCATTCCCTTCTCTTATGCCCTCATGGGGATGGACAAGAATAATGATCTCATAAAGATGATGGAAGGAATAGTTGGTAGGGTTAACTAGGTAGCACAGTGCATAGAGCATGGACCCTGAAGTCAGGAGGTTGGACTTCAAATCTGGCCGTGGGCACTTGATACTTACTAGCTGTGTGGCTGGACAAGTCACTTAATCCCATTGACTTGGGAAGAGAAGAAAGAAGAAGAAGAAGAAGGAGAAGGAGGAGAAACAGGAGGAGGAGGAAGAGGAGGAGGAGGAGGAGGAGGAGGAGAAAGAGGAAGAGAAGGAGAAGGAGAAGGAGAAGAAGGAGAAGGAGAAGGAGAAGGAGAAGGAAAAGAAGAAGGAGGAGGAGGAGGAGAAGGAGAAGGAAAAGAAGAAGGAGGAGGAGGAGGAGGAGGAGGAGGAGGAGGAGAAGGAGAAGAAGGAGAAGGAGAAGGAGAAGGAGAAGAAGGAGAAGGAGAAGGAGAAGGAGAAGGAGAAGGAGAAGGAGAAGGAGAAGGAGGAGGAGGAGGAAGAAGAAGAAGAAGAGAAGGAAGAGGATGATCATGAGGATGAGGTTAGCCCTTCAAAAGTTTTTGAGAGATCAAGAAAAGTGAGGACCAAGAAAAGGCCAGTGAATTTGGCACTTGGGAGATCCCTGGTGACGTCAGAGAGAGCACTTTCAGTGGGTGGGGTGATGGGAGGCCAGATTACAAAGCAAATACTTGGTAAGGAAGTAGAGGCAGGATGCCTGTAGCTTTTTCTAAGTATAGCCTGCCTTTGGGGCACAGAGATATGGGGGAGGTGACTCCCAGGCTCCCCCTCCCTTTGCCTTTTGAATAGGAGTAGTAGAAATAGGAGACTCAGCCAGAAAACCAGGAAGATGGAACTGGCCGGCTGAGCAGGAAAGGAAACACCAGCCATCTAAAGACTCACCTGTCTAGGTGTCCTTAACTTTCTGGAAGCTCTCTCTAGTCCCATTTCCTGCTTTTCAGACTCTAGTCTTCTCTTCCCAGAATTCATTGTTTTTCTCTCTAAATGAAAGGCCTGCTGAATGTGAGAGTCTCTTCCTTCAAGAAGGAAGAAGGATCATAGAATGATAGCTGGAGGGGATAATATGGGGTCAAATGAAAGATGGTTCCTTTTTCTTTTTTTTAAGGATGGGAGAGCATTAGAGCATGTTTGTAGATAGCAGGGAAGAGTCAGTGGATAGAGAAAGAATGAAAACTAAGAAGGGGAAGACAAAGAGGGGGAGAGATAGAGATAGACAGAGGGAGACAGAGAGACAGAAATACAAACAGAGGGAGACAGAGAGACAGATATAGAGGGAGAAAGAGACACAGAGAAATACACGGAGACAAAGACAGAGAGAAAGGAAGGAGAAAGAGACACAGACGGAAACAGAAAGAGGGAGAGAAAGATGGAGAGAGAGAGAAACAGAGAAAGACACAGTGAGAATATGAACAAAGAAGATGGAATGGGATTAGGGGGAAATAGAACGTGTGGTCTGGGAAGGAATAAAGGTTTTTAACAAAGAAGAGAAATTAGGGATGATGTTGAGGTGATTTAAAGAGCAGGACTGAGAAGGAGCTCAGTCCGGTGCCTCGGGTTTTCCAATGAAATAGCAGGTGAGATTTGTTCAAAGGGATTGGGAAAGAGGTTGTGCAGGTTCAGGGAGAGGGAAGGAAAATTTGAGACCGTTACTGTGGGCAACATGCCGGCCAGTCAGTAAAGGGACATTCAGCAAGCCTTAACTGGTCTATTCTCAGGCAGCGTACCAAGCACTGAGGATGCAAATACAACCAAAGGAAGACAATATTTACCTTCAAGGAGCATATATTCAGATGAGGGAAGACATCACATAGAAGGGAAGATATCACATAGAGTGCAGTGGTTTGGGGTGAAGGTGTTAAGCAGAGTTAGGAGAGGATCAAGGTTGCCCACTCTGGAGCTCTTGCTCAAAATGAAGCTTCTGAAAGGAACTGCCCAAGGGTAGATGGAGGCTCTGGGGAGAGAAGTATTCCAAGCTGAGAAAGCAGCTGAGACCTGTGGTGGTAAAGTCTGGAGACTCCTAAGTAAAGCCAGGAGAAATAAAAGATTGCCAGACATTGGTGAGGGTCCGGTTGAAACTGGATAATAGATTGATGGGGGATCCAGTCAGGATGGAGGTATACTTTTCTCGGGTCCAGCGGGCCAGCTTTGTTATAAATTTAATTAATCTCACCAGGCCTTTTACCTTTGCCTGACTGTGTGATATCGAGAAATCATTTGACTTTTCTAGTTGTTTCCTTCATTGTAATGACTCACTTATTTCATAATATGTTTAATGAATATAAATATTAAAGGGTTTCAAGAATGGAATTGAATATCATTATTATTACCATTAGGGTTATTATTATTGTTGCATAGAAAAAAATTATCAATAGGTAAAGACCCTTGAAGGTTCATTAATAGTAACATTATCTATGTTCTATTAGATTTTTATTATTTTGTTAAATATTTCCTAATTACAGTTTAACCTGGTTCCCTACCTTCCATAGTGGGGAGCATCGCTAGCTTTACACAGTGCTGGTTAACAACTTCAGTGTTGGTGGTCAGGAGACCATCAGAAGCTTGATTCTGACTAACAACTAGATAACCTTAGCCAAATCACTCTCAGCTCCCATCTCTAAAATGGGATTAATCATACTGTACTCCCCAGCTTCCAGGGCTATGGGGAGGCTAGTACTTCATGGGAGTGTGGGCTGAGGACCGTTCTACCTAAGTGGAGGCAAGCTTGCCACGGGAGGATTGAGCCACTGAGTGATGGTCTTCTGGCTATGGCAACTCGTGAAGAGTTTACTAAGTTGTGAAGGGGCCGTGTGAGCTATGCTGGTTGTGGGAATGGCTGGAGGGATGAGGTCATGGAGATTTTGAAATCTTGATGATGGAACTTGATGGGACCTGAAGTAGTATGGTATAGAGAGAGGAATCCAGATTGGAAGTTGGGGGGGATAAAAATTACCGAAGCAGAGGTTTTATAAATAAAAAGCTTTAACAAAATTAAAAAAAAAAAAAAAAAAAGAAAACAGGCCCAAAAAGCAATACCTTGATCCAGAAATCAGAGGCAGTCAGCATTCATTCCAGACCAGAATCTACTCCCCTCATCCATCCAACTTCCAATCTGGATTCTTCTCTCTACACCATACTACTTCAGGTCCCATCAGGTTCTATCATCCCGTTCTAAGGGCCCTCCCAGCCCTGACCTCCTGGGTTCTAAGAGCCCCCCCAGCTCTGACCTCCTGGGTTCTAAGGGCCCTCCCAGCTCTGACCTCCAGGGTTCTAAGGGCCCTCCCAGCTCTGACCTCCTGGGTTCTAAGGGCCCTCCCAGCTCTGACCTCCTGGGTTCTAAGGGCCCTCCCAGCTCTGACCTCCTGGGTTCTAAGGGCCCTCCCAGCTCTGACCTCCTGGGTTCTAAGGGCCCTCCCAGCTCTGACCTCCCAGGTTCTAAGGGCCCTCCCAGCTCTGACCTCCCGGGTTCTAAGGGCCCTCCCAGCTCTGACCTCCCGGGTTCTAAGGGACCTCCCAGCTCTGACCTCCCGGGTTCTAAGGGCCCTCCCAGCTCTGACCTCCTGGGTTCTAAGGGCCCTCCCAGCTCTGACCTCCTGGATTCTAAGGGCCCCCCCAGCTCTGACATCCTGGGTTCTAAGGATCCTTCCAGCTTTAGCATATTATAAACATACTTGAAAGTCCAAATCTCGTTAAGGCAATTGCATCTTTGAACCCATCTGATGCTGTTTCCTCTGAAACCCTAAGCAGACCCTATTTCCAGGCTGCTGCGCCTGTGAGGGGTCCCCAGGGACCTCTTTCTAGCGGAGGCTGCAGGGTTGTCAGACATATTTGCATAGAATCTGACTATAGCTCGCTGCTGAGATTTTGGCACACAAAGCTTTGCATGACCTCATTCATTCAGACCCCACTCATCTGGACTTTGAGAATCTGGTTCCGGCCCAGCTGAAGTTTTCTGTGCATCAGGGAAGCAAGTGTTCGGCGAAGCTGGGCCTGCAAGGACAGCTCTGCTGGGGCATCTCTGACCAGCTTTGGAGAGAGGACAAAGGCTTTGGACCCGTGGCTCATGCTCAAGGTGCTTTATTTGAGCAGAATCTCCTCTAGACAATCCTTGGTTAGCAGTTAGAGTTACTGCAGAAATGAGAAAGTTCAGGTGAATCGTGAGGAGGCAAATAGATGATGAAGGGAGCCCAAAATCATGTCATCCAAGAGTTGAGGGAGTTGTTTTACCTGCCCCATGATAGCTGTATTCATTTTTGAAAGGAAAAGGACTGTGGAAAAGGGATTTGGCCCCAGAGGGCAAAATAAGTACCAAAAGACAGGTTGAAAAGTGGCAGATTTTGGTTGGACATAAGGAAAAATTTCCTAATGATGAGAAATATTCCAAAGTCGAAGAGGCGGCTTCAGAAGGTAGTGAGCTCCCCATCTCTGAAGGTCTTCAAAGTGAAGTTCAATGATTGCTATTGGAGATTGTTGTAAAGCAGAGTTATCAATTTTATTGTTTGTTTTTAGTCATGTTTGACTCTTTGTGACCCCATTTGGTTTTTTTGGGAGAGGTTTGCCATTTTTTTCCCCAGCTTATTTTACAGATAAGGAAACTGAGGCAAATAGGGCTAAGTGACTTTCCTGGAGTCACCTACCTAGTAAATGTTTGAGGCTGGATTTTTTTTTCTTTTTTCTTTTTTTTTTCTTTTTTGCCTGAGGCTGGGGTTAAGTGACTTGCCCAGGGTCACACAGCTAGGAAGTGTTAAGTGTCTGAGACCAGATTTGAACTCGGGTCCTCCTGAATTCAAGGCTGGTGCTCTATCCACTGCGTCCCCTAGCTGCCCCTTGAGGCTGGATTTTAACTCAAGGTTTCCTTAGGGCTCTACCTGTTGTACCACCTTGCTGTCTCTCACATCTCATATCATATCATATCATATCACATTATATTATATTATATTTATTATATTATATCATATTATATCACATCATATCATATCATATTATATTGTTACATTACATTACATTATATTATATTATATTTATTATATTCTAACCATTCTCAGTATAGCATGTTGTTATGTTATATTGTATTGTTTTGTATTATGTGTAGTATATGACGCTCCACTACAGCACACCACATCATGTCATGGCATATCATATATCACCATTTATGAAAGCCCAGCTCCGGCCACTTCCTTCACCAGGGCTTTCCAAATGGTTAATTCTCTCTTCTTAAAATTCTTCTGTATATATTTCATACTTTCTTATCTGCACATAGTTTTGGAAGAACAGACTGTTTCCTTTTTATATTTACATATAAAACATATTTTATGTATATTATATTTATAATTTTATATTCAGTGTTTCCAGAATGCCTTACATACAGTAAGCACTTAATTTTTGTTGAATCTGTTTTGAATTGTTCAGCGAGTTGCGTTTCCCCCCCTTCCAATAATAAAGTATAAGCTTGGTGAGGTCCTGCATTCTAGGTTATTTAAATTTGTATCTCAGCCAGCCCTCATAGAGTTCTGCACACTATTGACTTCATGTGGATGGCAACCAGATCTGAGTATTTTAGTTAAAAACTCTAATCTGAGCTTCAGTCTTGCATTGCCGACTGTCTGAAAATAGCCCAAAGGCATCTCTGGTGCCATATGCCCCAAACTGGACTGATAAGTTTCTTTTCCAAGTTGGCCCCTCCCCCAAACTGGGGCCCCCTTAGGGATCCAGAACCCCCCTACTTTCCAGTTAGTCACCTGACTTGTGCTTTGTCCTTTCCAATCAACTGCCAGATCTTGTCAATCCCACCTTGGAATCACCCATGGCCTTCTCTTCCTTCAGATGGCTGCTCCAGAGGGTCAGAGCCTTACCACCAGTATGGCAAAGGGGAATCATAGGACCTGCACTCAAATACTGGCTGCAACGTGCTATCATTTAGTTTTCCCAGGCTTTTCTTTCCTCATCTGTAAAATGAAGGGTGGATTTAATGACCTAATTATGGTCCAAATTCATTCTTCACACAACTGACAATAGAATCATCCGGAGGCACAAATCTGACGATGAAACTGCCTTGTTCAAACACCTTCCATGTCTCCCTATTGCCCTGTTGTAAGATATAAACTTCTCAGCAAGATATGGATACCCTTTTGTGGTATTACTCCCAGATATCTGTCCAGCCTTATTTCACGTAAGTCCCTCTTTGTCATTTTTTCATCCCTAAAATCCCTTTTTATCACTGAATATTCTACATTCCAATACTTTTCAGGTATAACATTCTCCTTTTTAGCCATACTGGCCACCCTTGCTATATTTTGATCATGTCATTCTGTCTATTCTTTTGTGCATTTATTTTTAATTATATTTTCCTTTTCAGTTACTGTTTTTGTCCCTGCTAGCTCCTTTCTGTGTATTTGTATATACTATTTTTTTCCTGTAAAATATGTTTTTTATTATTACAGCTTTTTATATACAAAAACATATGCATGGGTAATTTTTCAACATTGACTCTTGCAAAACCTTCTGTTCCAACTTTTCCCCTCCTTCCCTCCACCCCCTCCCCTAGATGGCAGGCAGTCCCATACATGTTAAATATATTAAAGGTATATACTACTCTTCGTGCCTTAGAGGCTCCACTCCATTTCTAGGTTTCTCCTTTAAGGTCTCTCTAAGTACCTTAGAAGTGGCTTCCAGTGTGGAGCTTCCTCTGTTCCTCTTTAAATTCACCTGTATTCATTCATCTGTGTGTACGTGGTCTTCTCAGCGGTGGGCTGTAAGCTTCTTGAAGGCAGAAGCTCTATTGCGAATTGTTATGGCTGGCACCCAGCACGGTGCCCGATACATAACGAGCACAAAAGAAATGTTGGTTGAACCAAATTGAATAAGGGCATCTAGAAGTAATTTTTGTCGGGAGCTTGAAATGAAATGAAAGGGAACCCTCCTTTTCTTATAGGGTCAGATCCAATCCCATATTCTCTAGGAAGATTTCCCTCTTGAGTTATCCTCAGTTTATGCTATTGATATTGTGTTTGGATACAGTTATTTGCATGTTGACTCAGTCTCTGAGTTCTGAGTATAGGAGAGGTGGGATTTTTTTTCCCATCCTCAGCACTTAGTACAGTGTTTAGTACACAGTAGGTGCTCCATAAATGCTTCTTGACTTGAATTCATTTGACTCATATCCTTTCTAAATCATCCCAACCCCTTCTCTGACACAATGGGGAAAACACTGATTTGTAGAGTCTAATCATGACTTCTATTTTATACTTCATGGCTTTGCGAGAATCATTTTTCCAAACTTTATAGACTTCCATTTCCTTTTTGGTGAAGAGGCCTTGACCAGCTGGTCTCTAAGACCGCTCCCAGCTCTAACATGCTGCTTCGGGGTCTCCTGCCCCCAATTCTCTGGCTCTGATACTTTATGTCCCAAAGTCCTCCATAACTTTGACATTCTATGTTGTTAAGCCCCTCCTAACTCAGAATTCTAAGTTCTAGCATTCTTTCTTCTAAGTTCTGAACGTTCTATATTCTAAGAACCCTTCCAGCTCGGACATGCTCTGTCGTAAGGTACCCCCTCTCCGACATTTGGCGTTCTCAGTCCTTGCCAGCTCTAGAATCCCTTTCAGCCCTGACATGCTGTGTTTAAATTCTCTTACGGCTCTAAGAGTCTATGAAATTATTACTTTGTGGATGTTTTGATCATCCCTCTCTTCTATTTTCTCTGAGTTTAAGGCACATAGCTTGACACACAGTCAGTGCTCCAAAATCACTTGTTGAATGAACTTTGATCTGATGGGTTATTGTCCAACACGTTGCTCCTGCACATGTGGCAAAATCTTTGATTTTTCCAGCAAATGTCATTACGTGCAGCCAGGAGGTGACATGGGGGTTGGGTGTGGGGAAGCTGGGAGAGGAGCAGCTTCTATTTATCCTGGATCTGAGTGTGAGGAAGCTGTGAGTGACATTGGCTAAGGTTCCGTAGAGATTGTTTGGGGGCCTTCTCTGGGCACAGATAATGCTCCTCTGGCACTGGCGGCTTCTACAGACGATGGTTCTCTCCCCCTCCCTCCTCCTCCTAGTGAGAGAAGTATTGCCTTTGGAATTCAGGGACTTGAGTTCCAATTCTACTTGGACAAATGACAACTTTCCCAAACAAAAGTTTCCTCATCAGAGAAGTGAAGCAGTTGGACTAGATGAACCTTAATGTCTTTTCTCCCACTGCATTTTATGGAAATGGTCAATGGGTGAGCATGTTGAAACCTTGGATAGTGAAAATGAACACAATAGAATGGAATCCACAACATTTGAAGAAATTTGATGAGAAATTCAACTTTAGGAAGAAATACAATATTAAAGAAGAAGTTTGGGATTGCTTATTGCTCTGAGTAGTTACTAAAATTATATTTTAGAGGTTGTGGGGTATAGTGGATGGAAGTCTGGTCTTGTAGATGAGAGAATCTCTGTTCAAGTTTTGTCTCTGACTCCTAGCAGTGGCTGTGTAATCAGGAACAAGCCAGTTAACTTCCGAGCATCCTAGGCAGCTCTCAGATAATCTATGTTCTCACCTGAATCACAAGAATCATCTCCCCAAACTGATGGAATCACAGGCCTAGGAGCACCCCTATTTGCTGTCCCTTCCTCAAGTTAGAAGATATTTCAGGAATAATCTAACCCAATATACCATTTTACAGATGAGAAAACTGAGTCCTGACTGATTAGTTAGCTGACCTTGGTATTACTTGGATTGCCTAGCTCTCTGGGCATTGGTCTTCATCTTTTAAATCAATAACTTGAGCTGAAAGGGACTTGAGAGTCCACGTGGACTAACTCCCTTATTTATAGATGAGGAAACTCTGGTCAAGAGGTTAAATGATGACTTGCCTAAGGAAACATAGAGAGTGACCATTAGGTCAAAGTCCAGTTCTCTGACTTTAGAGAGACAGTGTTCTGTACAGTTCTCTGTACCAAGCAGCTCCAGTGAAATGTACTGACTGATTTGTAAGATCTCCTTCCATTGATATTTTATTTTCTGAGAACCCTTCCATCTCTGACATTCTCTGCTCTAAGGGCCCTTCCCAGCTTTGGCATTCAGTTCTAAGGTCCCTTCCCAGTTTTAATACTCTGTGTTCTATGGTCTAATATTCTGAGTTTTAAGCTCCCTCCCACCTCTGACATCCCGTGTTCTACAGACCCTTCCAGTTCTGACATCCTGGGTTCTAAGTTCCCTCCCAGCTCTAACATTCCCTGTTCTAAGGTCCCAGCTCTGATATTCGGTGCTTTCAGCCCCTCCCTGCTCTGACACTCAGCATTCTAACATTCTCCATATATGTTCTGTTATGCCCTCTGCCACTTCAATATCCCCTAGAGTCTTAGGATTTCCAGGATCTTTCCTGCTACAAGCCCATATGACCATGCTTTCAAAGCCATTGATTCCACAAATGATTGATTAATGCCTTTGCTCAGGTCTGTTACACTGTTCGATATAAGCATCGGTAAAACAAACAAACCCCAACACCCCAGCATGTTATTTCAATGTGGAGACATGGCCACAGACACTACCATCAACCCCGAATAAGCCTCTGGCTTAAATAAAGAGCAGGAGAGAGCTGGGTGCTGAGTGAAAGGCAGTCAGGAGAGTTTGCATATTTAGACAGGGAGGGGTCCAAAGAGATCTCTGCTGCATTTCTAGGCAATCAGGAAGAGCTCTGTAAGTTTCAGGACCCAGAAGTCTAATCACGCTTCTGTCTGATGATGGATGGGAAGGATGGAGGAAACATATTAGGTACTAAATCAATGTAGCATTACACCTCTGCCCTTGGGCAGTGAAAAGCACCCACCGAGGCAAAAATATCATAGCCCAAGGGCAGAGCTCGAGTTTGGTCCTTCAAGTAAACCTTAGAGGAGGGAAATTTTAAGCTATAATTTGGAAGATGCAGCGGGCACGAATTGGTGAACTCAACCAACCAACTGACCAACAAGTCTTTCTTAAGTGTCTGTGTGAAAATTGGGCTACAAAGGCAAATATAAGTTATCTCCGTCCTCAAACATTCTAATAGTGGGAGACAATATATATATATATATATAGATTTCCATATAGGTCTCTCTCTCTCTCTTTCTCTCTCTCTCTCTCTCTCTCTCTCTCTCTCTGTCTCTGTCTCTCTATCTTCTCTCACTCTCTGTCTCTCTCTGTCTCTCTCTCTCTGTCTCTGTCTCTGTCTCTCTCTGTCTCTCTCTCTCTCTCTCTGTCTCTCTCTCTCTCTCTCTGTCTCTCTCTCTCTCTCTCTCTCTCTCTCTCTCTCTGTCTTTGTCTCTGTCTCTCTGTTTCTCTCTCTCTCTGTCTCTGTCTCTGTCTCTCTCTCTCTCTCTGTCTCTCTCTCTGTCTCTGTCTCTCTCTCTCGCTGTCTCTCTGTCTCTCTCTCTCTGTCTCTCTCTGTCTCTCTCTCTCTCTCTTTCTTTCTCTCTCTCTGTCTCTGTCTCTGTCTCTCTCTCTGTCTCTCTCTCTGTCTCTCTCTCTCTCTGTCTCTCTCTCTCTCTGTCTCTCTCTCTCTGTCTCTCTCTCTCTGTCTCTGTCCCTCTGTCTCTCTCTGTCTCTGTCTCTCTGTCTCTGTCTCTCTCTCTCTGTCTCTCTCTCTCTCTCTCTGTCTTTGTCTCTGTCTCTCTGTTTCTCTCTGTCTCTGTCTCTGTCTCTGTCTCTCTCTGTCTCTCTCTCTCTCTGTCTCTGTCTCTGTCTCTCTCTCTCTGTCTCTCTCTCTCTCTCTCTCTCTCTCTCTCTCTCTCTCTGTCTCTCTCTTTATATATATATATACACACACAAATATAGATAAAAGAAAAATACTGCTATAGATACAAATATAGATGTACACACAGATACCTTAGACTAAATCGAATAAAGGATCTCCTTGGAGCGGAATGAGTAATTCTCACAGCCCAAGAGGCTGGGAAACTCTTCCTGCAGAAGTTAGTGCTTAAGCTGAGACTTGAAAGATACCAGACGTTCCAGGAGAAGCAGGGGAGGAGAGGGCATTCTCGGCATGGAAGATGGCCAAATGTGCAGAGGCAGGAGATGGAGTGTTGGGTAAAGAAAACCCTGAGTAGGCTAGTTTGGCTGGACCCTGGAAAAATCCAATCAGGTTTCTGTTTTGATTTGATGAGAGACTCATAGTGCCTCCTTCTCAGATTATTTTGTATTAGAAATGTGCATGCTATTTCCCCTAGAATGTAAGCGGATGGAGGGTAGGGGATGGCTTTGTGTTTGTCTTTCCCAGTATCTATCACAGTGTCTGACACAGAGTTGACTTTTAATAAATGCTTATTGATGAGTGACTAAAATAATAAAGCTAGAAAATTGAGTAGAAAATGTTAGAGCTGAAAGGGACCTTGGAACACAGAATGTGAAAGCTAGAAGGGATTTTATGGCATACTATGTCAGAATAGGGACTTTAAGGTTTGGAATAGGGAGGGCCTTAGAATATTAAAATTTGGGGGCAGCTAGGTGGTGCAGTGGATAGAGCACCAGCCCTGAATTCAGGAGGACCTGAGTTCAAATTTGGTCTCAGACACTTAACACTTCCTCGCTGTGTGACCCTGGGCAAGTCATTTAACCCCAATTGCCTCAGCCAAAAAAAAAAAAAAAAAAAAAAAAAAAAAAGAAAGAAAAAAAATAATATTAAGATTTGGAATGGGGAGGGCCTTTGGAATATTAAGGTGGAATATTAAGGTTTGGAATGGGGAGGGACTTTGGAATATTAAGATTTGGAATGGGGAGGGCCTTTGGAATATTAAGGTTTGGAATGGGGAGGGCCTTTGGAATATTAAGGTTTGGAATGGGGAGGGCCTTTGGAATATTAAGGTTTGGAATGGGGAGGGCCTTTGGAATATTAAGATTTGGAATGGGGAGGGCCTTTGGAATATTAAGGTTTGGAATGGGGAGGGCCTTTGGAATATTAAGGTTTGGAATGGGGAGGGCCTTTGGAATATTAAGGTTTGGAATGGGGAGGGCCTTTGGAATATTAAGGTTTGGAATGGGGAGGGCCTTTGGAATATTAAGATTTGGAATGGGGAGGGCCTTTGGAATATTAAGGTTTGGAATGGGGAGGGCCTTTGGAATATTAAGGTTTGGAATGGGGAGGGCCTTTGGAATATTAAGGTTTGGAATGGGGAGGGCCTTTGGAATATTAAGGTTTGGAATGGGGAGGGCCTTTGGAATATTAAGATTTGGAATGGGGAGGGCCTTTGGAATATTAAGGTTTGGAATGGGGAGGGCCTTTGGAATATTAAGGTTTGGAATGGGGAGGGCCTTTGGAATATTAAGGTTTGGAATGGGGAGGGCCTTTGGAATATTAAGATTTGGAATGGGGAGGGCCTTTGGAATATTAAGGTTTGGAATGGGGAGGGCCTTTGGAATATTAAGGTTTGGAATGGGGAGGGCCTTTGGAATATTAAGATTTGGAATGGGGAGGGCCTTTGGAATATTAAGGTTTGGAATGGGGAGGGCCTTTGGAATATTAAGATTTGGAATGGGGAGGGACTTTAGAATATTAAGGTTTGGAATGGGGAGGGACTTTAGAATACAGAACGTCAGAACAGGGAAGGACCTCAGAACACAGAATGTGAGATCTCAGAACATAGCATTGGTTATGACCTCAGAATATAGAATGCTACAGTTGGAAGGGACCTTAAAATAAGGAGCTGAAAGGGGCCTTAGAGGTTATCCCATGTAACCCTCTCATTTTATAAATAAGGAAACTGAGGACTAGACTCATGTGGGTCTAATTCCAGAGTTGGCTGGGTTGGTTTGTACTTCTTTGTCAGTGATACCTAGAATGAGGGAAGGTTGACTTTGGGGGTGTGTGTGACTTCAATGGGGCTCTTTATCCTTTCTTTTTTGGGGGAACCAAGGCTGGGGTGAGGATGGGACCGGCTGAGGGTGGTCAGCTCTGTCCTTGGCAATGGCCTGGTCACACAGATATATATTTCTGAATGATCCCTCCCCTCTGGTGCTTGGACTTGGAGGGGCTTAGAGTAGGGGGTGGGAAGGGGCCTTGTCTCCCCCTCAGCCCCACCCCCACTCCCTTCCTTCTCCCCCACCCAGAAAGGTGCGAGCTACCCAGGGAGCCCAGGGCCCAAGCTGCCATAGCAACTCCTAGTTTGAAGATGACGCAATCAAAGTTCCAAACATATGAAATCAAATACAACAGCGGCAAACAGAGCCCAGAGGTCGGCATGGTAACGGCAACCCGCAGGCGAGCATGGGCTCTCACTGCCCAGGCAGGAGCAGGGCTGAGTGGAGCTGCCGAGGTGAGGCAAGCTCCCGTCCTGAGCCCAAGGCCGGCTGCTCCCTTCCGGCTGGGCTCAGGCCCGGGTCCCCATCCCTCCCCTCCGGCCCGGCCCAGGTCTCTGCACATGAGGGGAGCTGTCCAGGTGAGACTCTCCTCCCAGCAACCTCAGCGCTCGAGGCTCCAGTTGCTAAGGGCCCAGAGAGTGATGTACAGTAGGGAGAGACGTCTCTGGGCTGGGGGACCTGGTGAGGATCCTGGAAGAAAACGCCATAAACCCTGCCCCTTCAACCTCCCTTATCAGCCTTCCCGCCAGGCCCGGGAGGTACCTTAGAGGGCATCTCTCTCAGCAGGGTCAGCCCCCTGACTTTACAGAGCAGATGGACAGTCCCTTGCCTAGAGTCACACAGTTCGTGGCAGAGTC
Organism: Sminthopsis crassicaudata; assembly: GCF_048593235.1. Classification (NCBI taxonomy): domain Eukaryota; kingdom Metazoa; phylum Chordata; class Mammalia; order Dasyuromorphia; family Dasyuridae; genus Sminthopsis; species Sminthopsis crassicaudata. The sequence continues at coordinate 609,380,886 of NC_133619.1, read as the reverse complement.
ACTTTACAGTTGTACAGGAGTATTCACATTTATGAGGAGGAAAAGGGGAGGCCTTGTTGGTGGAAGAACTGGCCTGAACAAAGTACAGAGAAGGGAAGATATATGGGGTCTTTGGGGGATGGGGGAGAGACTAGGCTGGCTAGAGCCCCCTCCAAGATTGAGCTTCTTTGTGCTGACATCTTTTGTGTGTGTGTGTGTGTGTGTGTGTGTGTGTGTGTGTGTGTGTGTGAGCTGAGCCTGCTTCCCGTTTTTCTTTAATTTTAATTTTCTTTTAGTCTTTACAATTTAATAATTAAATCGATAATTTAAATTTTCTTTAATACTTTAATTTAATTTAATGGACAAATATTAATAATCAGGGACATTTCCATATGTAAAGAACAGTAAAAAAAAGAGATAATGTGAAACTGACTGTCTCTATTATGTCAAATGGTTTCAAGTATATAATAAAGCAGTAGGTGGGACGGTTGAACATGGTGCTGGGCCTGGTGTCAGGAAGGCCTCAGTTCAAATCCCCCCTCAAATACTTGCTAGCTTTGTGACCCTGGACAAATCTTCATCTGTAAAATGGGGATAAAAAGGACATCTACCTTTAAAGTGCTTAGCTCTATATTTTCTTGCAATTATTAATAAATTTAATATAGTGTCAATGTTGTCCTTGTCTGGGTCTCCATTTAAATTTCCTTCTTCCAAATGTTCTATGTTCTAATAATATTCTAGTAACTCTCCCAGCTCCCGGGTTCTAAGGGCCCTCCCAGCTCTGACCTCCTGGGTTCTAAGGGCCCTCCCAGCTCTGACCTCCTGGGTTCTAAGGGCCCCCCCAGCTCTGACCTCCTGGGTTCTAAGGGCCCTCCCGGCTCTGACCTCCTGGGTTCTAAGGGCCCTCCCAGCTCTGACCTCCCGGGTTCTAAGGGCCCTCCCAGCTCTGACCTCCTGGTTCTAAGGGTCCTCCCGGCTCTGACCTCCTGGGCTCTAAGGGCCCTCCCGGCTCTGACCTCCTGGGTTCTAAGGGCCCTCCCAACTCTAACATCCTGGGTTCTAAGGGCCCTCCCAGCTCTGACCTCCCGGGTTCTAAGGGCCCTCCCAGCTCTGACCTCCTGGGTTCTAAGGGCCCTCCCAGCTCTGACCTCCTGGGTTCTAAGGGCCCTCCCAGCTCTGACCTCCTGGGTTCTAAGGGCCCTCCCAGCTCTGACCTCCTGGGTTCTAAGGGCCCTCCCAGCTCTGACCTCCTGGGTTCTAAGGGTCCTCCCAGCTCTGACCTCCTGGGTTCTAAGGGCCCTCCCAGCTCTGACCTCCTGGGTTCTAAGGGCCCTCCCAGCTCTGACCTCCTGGGTTCTAAGGGCCCTCCCAGCTCTGACCTCCTGGGTTCTAAGGGTCCTCCCAGCTCTGACCTCCTGGGTTCTAAGGGCCCTCCCAGCTCTGACCACCTGGGTTCTAAGGGCCCTCCCAGCTCTGACCTCCTGGGTTCTAAGGGTCCTCCCAGCTCTGACCTCCTGGGTTCTAAGGGCCCTCCCAGCTCTGACCTCCTGGGTTCTAAGGGCCCTCCCAGCTCTGACCTCCTGGGTTCTAAGGGTCCTCCCAGCTCTGACCTCCTGGGTTCTAAGGGTCCTCCCAGCTCTGACCTCCCGGGTTCTAAGGGCCCTCCCAGCTCTGACATTCTATTTTCCATTAGGGTTAGTCTACTTTATAAGATTTCTTCTAACTTTAAATTTTATGTCATATAAAATTCTAAACTTTCTCAGCTCTAACGTTTCATGGCCTAGGTTCCCTTTAGGGCAATCATTTGATGATCTTTTGAGCTATGATTCTTACAGAATACTGTCAGAAGTATTGGATGGGAGTGCCCAACTGTGTCCTTCCTGCTCAGGGAGACTGAGGCTGGAGGATCATTTGAGCTCAGAAATTCTGAGTTGTAGCAGGGTTTACAATCTAAGCTGGGCCCCAAGAGGATGAGCCCCCTTGAGCAAATGCCTCAGGAGGGCAAAGTCCATATCAGAAAAAAAGATTCTGTGATAATCAGTGATGGTACTGGGCCCATGAATGGCTGCTGAACTTCCAGGTTGGGTGAAATACTCCTTTTTTTTTTTTTCTGAGACAATTGGGGTTAAATGACTTGCCTAGAGTCACACAGTTGTGAAGTGTTAAGTGTCTGAGTAAAATATTACATATATAAACATATATTGCATACATAAATTATATATAAATATAAATATATAGTGAATATGTGTGTATGTATAACCTTAGACCAGCAGTTTTTCTCTTAAGAAGAACAGTGGCCAGTCCTTTCCATAGGAATCACATTCTTCCTGAGAGCAGGTTATATCTGTCTGTCTGTCTATCACCTGTCTATCTATCTATCTATCTATCTATCTATCTATCTATCTATCTATCCATCCATCCATCTATTTATCCTATCCATCTTTCTTTCTCTTTCTTTCTTTCTTTCTTTCTTTCTTTCTTTCTTTCTTTCTTTCTTTCTTTCTTTCTTTCTTTCTTTCTTTCTTTCTTTCTTTCTTTCTTTCTTTCTTTCTTTCTTTCTTTCTTTCTTTCTTTCTTTCTTTCTTTCTTTCTTTCTTTCTTTCTTTCTTTCTTCCTTCCTTCCTTCCTTCCTTCCTTCCTTCCTTCCTTCCTTCCTTCCTTCCTTCCTTCCTTCCTTCCTTCCTTCCTTCCTTCCTATCTCCATGGTTCCCTGAAAGCCAAATGTAGACAAACCCAAGTGATGCACATAAACTACATGAACAAAACATGGAATGGTACCCTTCATGCCATCCCATACCCTTGCTCTGTGCTATTATTGTGATTGGTCGTCATATTCTCCTTTAGAGTGGGAGTGCCCACCTAGATGAAATGAAGAGTTAATTGAACTGAAGCTGGAGCTCACTCCCTGTAGTTTCGGCCCTTCTGGAGCTGACAGTCTAGCTGGGGAAGCAGGATGTAAGTATGCATGTGGAAGTCCTTCAAAGCTCTGAAATGCAGGATTCCATGTGAGCAGATCAGTGGAAGTCTTGGCACTCCCAGGGATTTTGCTGTTCTCCTCTGTCCTAGTGCCAGATGACAAGTCTGTCAGGCCTGAGCTGTTCAGGGATATCTGGGTGGATGGGCAGTTTCCTGAGCCTGAGGAGGTAGCTCTCCAAATGAGCTCAGTGGAGGAGACCCCCATGAGTGCCAGCTTGGGAGCCAGAAGGACTTTACTGAAATCATGCTATTGACTGGCAGAATTAACGACACAAGTCACTTTATTTCTGTTCCTCATTCCCCCCCCCCATTTGTAAAATGGGATGATAGGATTAGATGGTTTTCAAAGGTTCCTTCCAGTTCTAGTTTGTGGCCCTATGGACACCCTGGATTTGTGTTCCAAGTCAACTTGTGCATAATTGTTGTGCGATTCAGCTCTGGTTGGGGCAGATCCAGTTCTCAGTGAAGAGGTCACCGGCTTCTGGGACTCATGCAGCTGGGGAGCACATTGGACTTGGAGTCAAGCAATCCACACTTCAAATCCAGCCCCAGATACTTACTGGCTGTGTGATTGTGGGTGGGTCACTTAACCTTTGTCTACTTGTAAACTTGTGCTTTCTTCCCAGGACTGTTAAAAGGATAAAAAAGGATCATATTTGTGAAGCTCTTTGTAAACCTTAAAGAACTATATATTCTAGGGATGATGAAGATGAAGATGAAGATCTCCAGCCCAAGAGGGAGTGCCTCTGGCTAGCTTCCATGTGAAATAGGGCCCATTGGCTCATGAAGGAGGGCTCCGGTAAGTCAATCAGGAAGGGCCTTTGGACCACAGGCTTCTTTGACAGGTGTTTCTCTGGCTCTGACCTCCTGGGTTCTAAGGGCCCTCCCAGCTCTGACCTCCTGGGTTCTAAGGGCCCTCCCAGCTCTGACCTCCTGGGTTCTAAAGGCCCTCCCAGTTCTGAGCTCCTGGGTTCTAAGGGCCCTCCCAGCTCTGACCTCCCATGTTCTAAGGGCCCTCCCAGCTCTGACTTCCCGGGTTCTAAGGGCCCTCCCAGCTCTGACCTCCTGGGTTCTAAAGGCCCTCCCAGTTCTGAGCTCCCGGGTTCTAAGGTTCCTCCCAGCTCTGACATCCCGGGTTCTAAGGGCGCTCCCAGCTCTGACACCCTGGGTTCTAAGGGCCCTCCCAGCTCTGACCTCCTGGGTTCTAAGGGCCCTCCCAGCTCTGACCTCCCATGTTCTAAGGGCCCTCCCAGCTCTGACTTCCCGGGTTCTAAGGGCCCTCCCAGCTCTGACTCCTGGGTTCTAAGACTTCTCCTAGTTCTGACCTTCATGTTCTAAGGCCCTTCCCACTTCTTGCATTTTAACTTCTCTTGTGAGTTCTAAAGGACTTCTAAGATTATATAGTCTACTTCCCATCTTTAACAGGTGAAGGAGCAGAGATTCATTGAGGCAAAGCGGCTTGCCTAATTTCAGGCCAGGAGCCACTGGCAGGACCAGGCTTAGAACTCGGGCTGGCTGACTCCAGTGTCCCGTTCTAGATGGAGCCACGTGGGAGCCCACCAGCAGGTACCCGACGTGGTTCTAGATGCACGTGTACGAGTGTGTTGGGGGGTGGGGAGGGGGATCATTCTGGTTCTGTGGCAGAGGCCGAGGACTGATTATTTTCAACATTTGGTTAATTAACTCTGCACAGAATATTTAGTTTGGGCCCAGTCCAGGCCGTCTGAGTGAAGTCACTTTGTGGATCTTACACCTTTGACAAGCGGATATTGCTTTGGCTTTATATGGGCCCAGTGGCTTTGAGGGAGCCAGGCAGGCACAGGCCAGTGGATTTCAGCAGCTGACCCAGAACTTCCTGACACCTTTGTCTGTCCACTGCTTCACACTCAGCATTGACCTCCAGCTGGGGGGGCATGGCAAGGTCAGGCCCGGGCCCAAGATGGGGGTGGCCAGTATGGCCCCACCTGCACAAATGCCCTGAACAAGGTATAATAATGTTGACACGGGGCAAGGTGAACGTGCCAAACTAGCATTTCCCAGATAATTGGGGGGAAAAGTGGACTCTGGACAAGATTAGACAGGTAACTTGGGTATGTATGGGATTTTTTTTTTTTTTTGCATGGAGGGGGAGGGGCAACTCACTTTCTACGTTTCAAAGTCTCTCTGGGTTCTGACATTTGATATCCTAGTATTTTCACTCTAAGCTCCCTTTCAGGTGGAACATTCTCTTTCCTACGGTCCTTCTTAGTTCTGTCCTTCTCAGATCTGGTATTTTACGTTCCATGATTCATCCCATTCTGATATTCTACATTCTCAAATTCTAGCTTCTAAGGGACTTTCTAGCACTCACATTCTGTGTTCTAAGGTCTTTCCTTGCCCTGACATCCCACATTCCAAGTTCCTTTCCTATTGTGATGTCCTATATTATAAATGTCTCCTCCAACCCTAATGCTTTTGGTTGTTTTAAATCTTATACTCGATTTATTCTTTTGAAATCTCCATCTCTTGTCGAGCTCTGACTACGGCTCCTTCAGCCCCTGACGAGGTGAGGTTCTTATTTGTTTGAGTCCTAAATCCGTCCCACTGGCTTCAGCCGGTGATGCCATTTGAACCCAGCCTCTGTTTACTTGGTCTGGACTCTGCTGATAACAATTACCCTGTAGTAGCCCTCTCCTGCCCTCCTTCCAGTTTTCTGTGCTTGTTCCTTCAGCCATTTCCATCTTTTACAAGTTTGATTTGATCTCCAAAAGCTAGAGCTGCTTTTCACCTAAAAGTCCTACCCACTTTTCAGATTCTATCATTCTAGACTCTCCCAATTACCCCTCTCAGGCTAGACTAGGAGGTCATTACAGGACACATTTATAGTTGTGACCAAATTTTCATGACCTCATTTGGAGTTTTTTGGTCAAAAATGATAGTTTAACATTTTACAGCCCATTTTATAGATGAGGAAACTGAGGCAGACAGTGCAAAGTGACTTACCTAGGGTCACACATCTAGAAAGTATCGAAGGCCGGATTTACCTGACACTCTATCTGCTGTGCTATTTAATTGCCTCAGGATGAAGAGGGCCAGGATCAGCCATTCTGGACCTCAGTTTTCTTCTCCGTGAAATGAAAGGATTGGACGGAGCTTCTTAAACATTTTCCACTCGTGATCCCTTTTTGCCTGAGAAAAGTTATATAGGTATATAAAATAGGTATACAAATCAAACATTTACTGCTAATAAATCATAATTTTGTGACTCCCACATTTAGTTATGAGCCCCCATATGGGTTCACAAAGCACATTTTAAGAAGCTGGGAACCAGATGCCCTCCAAGGTCTCTTTCAAGTCTATGATGTTTCCGTATAAGACCATAGTTTCCTCTGATGGGAGATTTATTGGAAACAGCTCTGGGCTGGGAATTAGGAGACTCAGATACTCATTCTTTCATTACTAGCTTTTTGGTAAACTTGAATATATATTCCTTGTATCTCTGAGCTTTAATTTTGTTTTTAATATGAGAAATTTTATATAGGACCTTCCCATCTGCCTTCACCAAGGAGCTGTCTTGGGAAGGTACCATTCCCATTAGCAATGTGAGAGTATCCCAGGAAGGGAAGACATGATTCCCGTCAGTGCGCCGCTCTGGGAGACAAGAGTCTGGCTCTTTCTGCTTGATCCAGTGAATTCATCAGGAAAGGGAGACAGTAAGGAGAGGTTATGACTAAGATTTGCACAGTGGAGGGACAGCAGGGAATAGGGAAGATTGTACAGCTGTAGACAAAACTCGAAATAAGCAAATATGCTTTCCATAGACTTGATAAATAATATATCTAAGACATATAATTCAATTGTACGTAAATGCTATTGAAATGAAAAAATAAAATTAACTTGGAAACATTGCTCATTTTATAATAATTTTTATTCTATTTTTAAAATTCTAACTGTATAATACCATTAGATGCTAACAGGTGATATTAGTAAATACAGTTGTCATCTAGGGGTGTGTGTGTTATTTGTTTATTTTAAATAGGAGTCTTCTGTTTGAAAAGATGAAGAATGTGGGGAATATCTGGAAGGAGCATTAGAGTGTCAGAGCTCCCCGCCTCCCCCCAAAGTTCACATTCCTTTGTTGAGCATTGAAGGCCTCCTCCCATCTGATGCCATCCTTCTTTCCCCAGTCATGTCTCAGATTACCTCCATGCTCGACGATCCTGTCAGAATGCATCGTTCTCTGGTCTTCAAATGCTCCCTGTGCGTTCTCATCCTTGAGTCTTTGGTCCTTTGTGGTTCTTCCTTCCTCTCTTTCCCTACTCATCCCTTAAAGTCCAAATTAAATGTCCCTTCCCTCAGGAAGGCCACCTTGATCCTTATGGTTGGCAATAAAATTCCTCCTCTGGAATTCTTTAAGCCTCTAATGTCACCTAAGACTCTATGTCGAGCTTGTCTAGTTTTGTTCCCTCTCCCCAGTAAGAGCCATGATAGCAGGGGCCAGGTCTATTCTACACTTTGTGTGCTCCATCTTCCCTTTCACCAGGACATGCTCAGCTACAGGCTCTGTTACATCTGCCTTTGAGAGGCAAGCTTCCTCTGGAGCTGGACATTTCCACTTGATGTAGCCCCTCCCTCCTTTCCAGCTCTCTTTTTCACGTTGTCTTCTCCCATTAGAATGGAAGCTCCTTGGGGGTAGTGACTATTTTTCTTGCTTTTATTTGTGGCCCTAGTTTGTGGCATAGTGCCTGACACACAGTAAGCACAAAATAAATGCTTTATTTCTATTTACCTATCAGTCTTTATCTGTCTATATATGTAGTCATCATATCTTTCTTCTTCTTCTTCTTCTTCTTCTTCTTCTTCTTCTTCTTCTTCTTCTTCTTCTTCTTCTTCTTCTTCTTCTTCTTCTTCTTCTTCTTCTTCTTCTTCTTCTTCTTCTTCTTCTTCTCCTCCTCCTCCTCCTCCTCCTCCTCCTCCTCCTCCTCCTTCTTCTCGTTCTTCTTGTTCTTCTTCTTGTTCTTCTTGTTCTTGTTCTTGTTCTTGTTCTTGTTCTTGTTCTTCTTCTTCTTCTTGTTCTTCTTGTTCTTGTTCTTGTTCTTCTTCTTGTTCTTGTTCTTCTTCTTGTTCTTGTTCTTCTTCTTGTTCTTCTTCTTCTTCTTCTTCTTCTTCTTCTTCTTCTTCTTCTTCTTCTTCTTCTTCTTTTTCTCTCCTTCCTTCTCTTCCTCCTCCTGCTCCTCATCTTCCTCCTTCTCCTTCTCTTTCTTTTCTTCCTTCTCCCCCTCCTTCTCTCCCTTCTCCTCCTTTTTCTCTTCCTTCTTCCTCTTTCTTTCTGTTTCTTCTCCTCCTCTCCCTCTTCTTCCTTTTTCTCTCCTCTTCTCTTTCTAATTCATGTCTGGCTGTCTATCTATCTATCCATCAGTGACCAGCACAGGGCTCTACATAGAATTTAATAATTTGTTTGTTGAATGAATTAGTGAATGATTTAATAAGCATTGGTAATTCACTAGAGTATTTTTTGAGATGAATAAATCTAAAGGCATTGATTACATGCTTATTCTTTACCAGGAATTGTACTATTGTTGCAAAACCCAAAATGGAGCCTTCTCTTCCTTAAGGAGCTTATATTCTATGGAAGCTAAGATATTTATAGAGGGGGCCCGCTAAGGAAGGGAGGTTTGGGAAGCCCCAGAGTGACAGGATGGTGAGCTAATTCCTGGAGCTGCCAGTTGACTTTCCACCAGTAATGGTGGTATTGGTTTGCTGATTGTGTCCAGAGCAAGAGGCAGAAAGCAGGTATAGAGCATGAGGAAGTGGCAGGGCTGGGATGGCAAGATGGCCAGGGGAGATGGAATGTGAAACTGTCTGGTAGGCAGGATATCAGGGGCTAATTAAACTTGTGTTCACCCATTTACTACTCAAGGCAGTAATCAAAATAAATGAACTCCTCTGAGATCCGGGAGAAGTTTCGGGGAAGTAATAGTAATAATAGTCTTCCATGCCTTTCCCTTTACAATGTCTTCTTATATAGATTGTTGCATTTACTTCTCCCCGTGGGATCAGCCCTGCTGATGTTATTAGCCCCTTTATTGATGATGATTCAGATGCCCAGAGAGTGGAAAGAACTTGTGCAGAGTCACTCAGCGAGCCAGTGGTTGAACAACTCAACCCCGTGTCTCCTAACTCCAAACTGTCCTTCCAGCTCTACCACGCTCTCCGAGACTTTGAAGATTGAGTTTTGATGAATGAGAAACTCCCCGTCTTATAAACCGGTCCTTAATGTCATGCCAGATTTTCAGCTTCTTCCTCCACCCTTAGATGTCTATCAGTGGTTGTCAACATTGGGCACCTATCCCTGGCATCCATACTTAGGAGGTTCCCCCATTGGCCCCCGAGCACACAACCAGAGGAGGCTTTGGGTTGCGATTCCTTCCCTGGACACCAGACGGTCGTTCCTTGACAGAAGCCAACTTGTGCTCACGCCCTTCTTTCATCCTAGGCTGGAGGCTATCTCTGGAAGGATGTGGGCTCCATGTTCTTGGGTTGGGAATGAATTGCTTCAAGTTGGCAAAGCCATTAACATAAAAATGGCAAGGACCCAAAATGGCTCCTGGCAAGGCAGGAAACTAATTTTCCCCACCCCCTCTACTCCACCCAACCGTGGGTTGGTTGACGTGGCAAATGCCCTGAGACCATAGACTGTTGGGGCCAGAAGAAGCTCTAGAGATTATGTAGTCCAACAACTCCATTTTACAGAGGAGGAGACTGAGGGAGAGAAGGCAAGTTAGTGGCCCAATGGCATAATCCCTGGAACTAGATCTCAGGTCTTCTGAGCTTGCATTCCATATTTACTTCTAAGAATCATCATTATAATGCAGCCTGCTATTCTCTCATCTTCTTTTGAACCCTGGGCCGTTCCCCAGCAAGATATCCTGAGGAGAAGTTACCTGCAGATGTTTCCCAGGCTGCCTTTCCACAAGGGTTAGAATACCTTTATATATACACAGAAAGGCATCCGTGTTGGGGTCCTAAATTTTGCTTAAGTTTTGCTGCTGGAATCCAAGTTCCACGTGCCTGCGTTCTCTATCATCCTGTTTGTAATATCTCTGCTTTGGCAGGACACAGAGTCTGTCAAAGCCTTGCTTCCCTGCTTATACATGTTGACAAAAAACTAGCTGTTGTCATCCCTGCTGCTACTTGTAGCTGCCGCTTCCCCACCTCTGTCCAGCTGCACAGTCTTCCCTACCGTGCTAACATTCATAAGCTCGGCTATATTTCCTGTCCCCGCAGTAAATGGAGAAAAAAGGGAAATATAAGTTCCATCAGCTAATTCTGCTCTACAGCAGGGGTTCTTAATCTTTTTGGTGTGCCATGGATCCCTTTGATAATCTGGTGAAGTCTGTAGATATTTTTCAGAATAATGTTTCTTTTAAATTTATAATCAAAAGATGTACAAAATGTCAGTTAAGGATTAGTGAAAATGATGTATTTTTTCCTATCTGAGCTCACAGAGCCCTGAAATCTAATGACAGATCCTCCGGGGGTCCAAGAACCTCAGGTTGAAAACTCCTGGACTACAGAGACTCATTGAATTGTCTGCTTCAGAGAGAATGCTTGGTTATTTTGGTGCTAGGTACATGCAGTCGAAATTGAGTTTGCTTAGAGGAAAACACTATCCACCTGATTGATGCTTAATCCCGTGGTTGTTAGTTTTATCAGAATAACCCAGTTGATGGAGTGGACCTGAATGGGGAGCAAATCAAAGAGGCCCTTGCTGGGTGCTTTCTGAGACTTAGTAGTGCCTGGGAAGGGCTATAGCCAATTCCACATTTTTTACTCATCTTAGTTGACTGGACTATTCAGCTCCCCACCTTACATCTTTAAATCTTAGCTGTTTCAAAACCTTGCTCAGGTTCTACCTTCTACATGAAACTCACCTTAAGTAGTTCACCCACCTTACTCTGAACCTTTTAAGCCTAGAACTTTGTCTCCTGTTTCTCTGAAAAAACTCTCTGCAACCTTTGATACTATCGATCACCCCCTTTTTTTGATACCCCCTTCTCTCAAGTGACACTTCTCACTTGATTTTCCTCCTATCTCTTTCTCTGGACCACTCAGTCTCCTTTGCTAGATCCTCATCCAGGTCACTCCCACTAATAGTGGGGATCCCATAAGGCTCTGTCCTGTGCGAAGATACAGTGTTTTTCTTAGTTCAGACACACTATGTTTGAAGGGCTTTTCCTGATTTGGAAAGTTCCTTCCAGTTCTGAGATTCTATGAGTTCTTGGCCAATCGCTGATAGTAGGTTTAGTACAAATGGATGTGGGATCTTCCTAAGTGATTAAATCAGGAAGGGAAGAAGAAACATCCCCAGATCTCAAAGGTACTGGAGGAGGGGGATCTCCAGGAGGATGGACCTTGGGGGTCTGTCCCACCCATTGAAGATGGCATGACTGCTGAGCTGAGCTGCAGAATTGTGGCGAGGTGAGCCTAGTAGGTTTGCTCCCAGACCAAGGACTTAAGAGAAAGCCAGTGAGCGAGAAAGGATCTTCAGGGACCTCCTTGTCCAACTGGTACCTCCTCTACCTTGGTCCCATCCAGAGGTTACAGATGTGTGCTGGACAGTGTGGGAATGCTGTTCAGCAGCAGTAATTAGTTTATTCCTGAGGTCAGCAGTATAAATAGGAGAAAAATGTATTTCCTGTTCCAAGGCAAATAGCCGCGTGGCAGCCAATTGGCCAGTGGCCATTGGATATCAAAAGGCAACCATGTGTGAGCACAGGCAGAGCAGGGAGGAGGAATGTTCCTCTTTAAGCCTTTGCTAACTTGTCTGGTGGGCTGGGTTGTGTCACTAAGTGGAAGTTCCTCTCCGGGGCTACTGCTCAGCCCGGCTGACGGGTATGGTGGAGGCAGACGGGCTCTGCTCTTGCTATCACGCCAGTGATGAGGTTGCTGTTCTTTCTGTTACCGAACCAACAAAATCATTTACAAGGGATAGATTGAACAAGTCTAGAGTGCTCTGTAGTGCTGCAGCATCCATGGTATATGGTATGGAGCCAAGGACTTCTGTGTTCTCTCCCTCCCTGGAATCCACAGATGTCAGGACACACAGAGATCTTGCATCTGTGTTTTGTGTAAACGCTTCCCTAATGGGGTCTATACCTGCTCAACTTAAGACCACCGGAGCAAACTGTATCTACTCAATTGACCCCTGTCTGATTTCTTTTTCACTCAGTCAACCATTGAAAAATATCTCTCTCATTTTGTAATTTTATTTCTTTTTGTTGATATCTTTTTTTTAACCTTATTATAATGTCCAAGCTGGGAGGGCCCTTAAAACACAGAATATCATAGCTAGAAGGGCCCTTAGAACCCAGGAGGTCAGAGCTGGGAGGGCCTTAGAACCCGGGAGGTCAGAGCTGGGAGGCTCTTAGAACACAGCGTCAGAGCTACAGGAAACTTTAGACAATATCTAATCCAAATCTCACTTTCCAGATGAATAAAACAAGACTAAAAGAGGCCAGTTGACTGGGTTGCAGTCATACACTAAGCTGTGACTAGACCTGAAGGCTCTCAACTGTCTGGTGCTTTTTCTCTCACGCTCAGTGCTGTTCTTTATAGTGTCAATACTGATAGCAATGATGGTCATGGTGAGCTTTCTTTAAAGCATAATATTTTCTTTCCTTAAAGCATAACTTTCTTTAATCCTCTATAATTTAAATAAGAAAATGTTGAAAGAACGCTCTATATCTTCTCTCCCTCATAAGTCAAATTATTTTGCTCAGTTGGTAATGCTCATTTTGATTCTTTTTTGCATATATTTAACTTTGTGAAACAGAGCATAGAGAGGATGAGTGTTTCCTCCAGTCTCATATAGTAAATTTGGAGTGACGTTGGATGATGGGCCAGGGCCTCCAGACCACTGCTCTAGGAAGGGATCTGAGACATCAGAGAGCCTTGGTCATTCCTGACTCAGGGTGGGGCTGCTCCCTGTGTGCCCCTGGAGATGCCGTCACCCCAGTTTCCTCATGGCTATTTGAGGAGATGCTTCATCCTCCCACTACTTTGTCCTGGTCATTGGCTGCTTCTGGATCTCCAATACCCCAACTTCTAGCCTCCATTCAGAAGTGGACATTTGATCTTGGAGCTAAGAGTACAAAGTAGAGAGAGCCTGGGTTCTAGCCCTGGGTCTGTCTGTTTTTGATATGCTGCCTGAACTTGAGCAAGCAATATTGCTTCTCTGGACCTCAGTTTCCCCACATGTGAAATGAGAGGGCTGAACTTAGTTGATTTCTAAGATAATTGTAAACTCTAAAAGTCTGTGTTCTAAGGTGTCCCTTTTCTGATCCCCCCTAATTCGATCCACTTCTACTTTGAAGGGTCACATGTTTATAGATCAGGAGCTGAAAAAAAACTTAGAGATCATCTAGTCCAATTTCCTTTTTTTTTTTTAAACAAAAAGAAAACTGAGACCCAAAGGGGGTTAAGGGACTCCCCAGGATCACACAACTACTTCATGTTGTAGTGTCTGTGGTAGGGTTCGGACTTGGACTTTCTTGCCTCCAATGCTTCCCCCACTCTGCTTGATATTTCATATTTTATGTTCCCTTTACTTCTAATTCTTTGTTCTGAGGTTCCTTCCAGTTTTGATGTTCTGTTTTTAAAGGTCCTATCCAGATCTGACATTCTATGATTCTGTGTTCTAACATCTCTTCCAGATCTGACATTCTACGTTCCGATATGTTTGATAATTCTGTGTTCTAACTTCCCTTCTAGCTCTGACGACCTATGTTCTAAGGTTTTTTTGAGTTCTTACGTTTTGTTTAGTTTTCTCATCTGTAAAATGAGTTGGAAAAAGACACCTCTCTATTTTCTTTGCCAAAAAAAACCTTAAATGGGGTCGTGTATTGTCAGTCTAAATTCTACACTCTAAGGCCCCTTCCACCTTGCCCTTTTGTCATAAGGGCCTTTTGCATTTCAGCATTTAATGTCCTAAGGACACTTCCGGTTCTGACAATCTATGTCCCACTGGCTCATGTTCTAGGGCCTCTTTCTGCTTCGTCCTTCGATGATTCTGTGATGGAGACTGGCTGTTTTGTGCAGCTGAGCTAGTCCCAGAACACATTTTGCAGTTTCTGATTTCTTATTTCCAGGCAGGACAAGAGTACAGTTGCCCTGAATAGCCCCTGCTGATAGCTGGAAGGGTTATCATTATTCTAATAATGTTTCAGTTTTCAGAGCTTCTTCTGTGCTTGTGCTGAAGATCATCCAGCCCCTCTCCCTTCCCTGGGCATTCGAAGAGCCAGGCTGACTGCTACTGGCCCAGCCACATTAAGAGGAGAGCATATTGTTGTCACAAAGAGAGCATCCTCAGACACTTCAATACAGACAGAGGTTAAAGGCCATGGAGGGAAGGATAAAGATTGGTCCTGGGAGGTAGTGATGGATTAGGGGTCCCAGCCAAATGAACAGTAGAGATTATTGGGGGGGGTGCAGGGAGCAGGGTTGAGGAAGGAAGCTTGTCCTAATCCTCCTAGTGCTCCGTGCTGGGGTCTCGAGGGTCTGAAATAGCCAGGAAATCCTCAGGCCCCAGATGCTTCTGGGAAAGCAGCAAGAAGTCAAAGGAAGGTTCTGATCTGGGTAGGATTCCTGGCTGCCACGTCCAAGCTGTGGACAAATCACCCCTCTTTTTCTGAACCTCCTTTTGATCCTCTTTAGAATAGTGGTGATTTGGGAGTAAGAAACCATCCTGAAACAGCTGCCTTCCTTCCAACGTTGTTGGGCCCTCCACTTCCACATCCAGGTTTCAGAATCTCAGGCCTCCCCCTGGAAGCCCCACTGGGCCTGCTTTCATATCCCTCCCCCTCAAATGCTTCCCTACCCCACCCCCAACAAACCTCTTGCAGCATCTCCTAGGGATTGTGGCAAATTGGAAATCCTATTAGTCTTAAATTAATGGGCTTTTCTTGTGGGGCAGCGGGCTGGAACGGGCAGCCCAGGGCCCCAATCATTAACTGGCAAAGGGGACAGGCAGTGAAAGGCCAACCCACTTCCCTGGAGAGCTGGTACTCCCCCCTTTCATTAACCAGCTCATCTCTCAGGCCCACCCACCTTTTATCTGGGAAGGGGCAATGAGCTTTGAACCTTGGAATTAAATTCCACTGAGGCTTGGGACAAAGGACCAAGCTTAGGACCCCCTTCCTCTTCCCCAACCCCCTTTCCTGGCCCAGCAGAGGGGGAAGCCTCATTTTAGTTAGGAATAGGAACTTTTGAGAGCTCTGGGGGCTCAGAGGCCAGGTGAAGGGAATGTGGCTGCTGACCTCTAAGGATTATGGAGCCACACAGTAGGGTGGTATTAGCGGGGCAGCGGATATCATTCTGCTCTTAGCACTTTTGTAGAAAGTAGTAAGATCTTTGTCACTGAATACTGCCTAGAACCTTGGTATCAGAAATGGTTCTGCCTGCTCTGAGGAAGATGTTCTTCCTGGTGGAGGTGAAGGAAATGTTGTTTTCCTTTCCCCATAGCATTCATTTTAATTAAAATCACAGAAACATTGGATCTTAGGATCACAGGATC
>NC_133619.1:609322960-609362752 GCF_048593235.1 Sminthopsis crassicaudata | reverse complement strand
CCCCCTAATGACCTTTCCAAACAACCCACGCACTACAGAAGCTGCAACAAAATACTTCCTTACACAAGTCACTGCCTCTATAATAATAATATTCGCTAGGGGTCTTAGAACATTGATTATTGGGATTGGAAGGGACCTTAGAATGAGAAAAGATCTTAGAGATAGTCCAAGCTATTCATTTTATGAATGAGAAAATGGAGGGGTCAGAATAGGCCAATTTTTTTCCTCAGGCTAATTCCAGGAGTGAGAGAATCAGGAACAAAACCCAGCTTTTCTGATTCCCTCCCATTCAATTCCCTTTCCTTTACAGGTATGAAAGCACATTTAAGAATTGAATATGACACATTATTATTACACTAGTCCAGAATCATGATTTCATCTATGTGGAAAACTGTGCATAAAAATTCCCTCCAGAGATATAGATCAATTGCCAGAGAGTGTGAGAAAGTTGTATGGGGTGATGAGAGATCAAATGATCCAGGATTGAAGGAACCCAAGTCTTGTAGACTCCAAGACCAATCCTCCATCCATGACCTCATGCTATTTCTCCACTATTGTTATTACAGTGTTGTTTATTCCTTTCTCATCTTTTCCAATGGACTTCAGATACAATTGGTTCAACAAGAAATTTCTTCTATTGCTATTAACCTTTTATATTTATGTTTATATTTCTTCTTCCTTTTTTTTTTTTTCTGAGACAATTGGGGTTAAGTGACATCTAGGAAGTATTAAGTGTCTGAAACTAGATTTAAACTCAGGTCTTTCTGACTTCAGGGCTTCAGAGCTCTATCCATTGCACCAACTAGCTGCCCCAACATTTTTTTTCCCCCTGAGGCTGAGGTTAAGTGACTTGCCCAGGGTCACACAGCTAGGAAGTGTTAAGTGTCTGAGACCATATTTGAACTCCCGTCCTCCTGAATTCAGGGCTGGTACTCTATCCACTGCGCCACCTAGCTGCCCCCAACTGCCCCAATATTTACTATTCTTTAGATTCTTGCACAGGTGAATAAAAAAGCTTTTCCATTATTGAATAAAAGCTGTTCAAGCACCTCTTCTCTGGACTCACAGAAAGCATCTTGGAACAACTCCAGTAGCAGATAAGATATTAAGGATGCTATTTACCTGGTCATCTTTCCCCACAGTTTTAGTTTCTTCTCTTAGGATTAAAAGGGACCTTGAGGATATAGAATGTTAGAAGGAACCTTTAGAACACAGAATGTTTGAGTCTGAAGGGATCTCAGAAAACAAAATGTTACAGCCAGAGGGAATTTTAGAAAGCAGAATATTCAAATTCAAAGGATCCTCAGGACACTGAAACTTTTCATTCTTTGTAGTTTAGAGATTATGAGGAAGGTAACGTAGATTAAAAACATTATTTGATATTTGTGGAACAATAGCAGTCTGGTGATTGTGGAAAAAATAATCAGAATTAATGATGAGTAGTATTTGTCTTATTTCTTTTTAATTCTGATGAGTTCCCTCAAAGTTTATTTCAAGCACCTGTGGGTCCTTTAATGGTATTTCATCATTGTTTCATAGACAGATCTCCTTTCATCTTCAACAACTTCTAAGTTTATTTTTGGAAATAAAAGTTTATTTTACATGGGAATTCCAAAGGTTTGCACTATTTGTGTGTCTGAGGGAGAGGATTCTGGCTTTCAGAAACTGACTCTCTCATCCAGAGAAGCCTTCAGCTCACATGCTTCACCCTGATAGGGGATGCGAGGTGCTTCTGGCTTTCAAAAGCTGCCCATGGCTTTTCTTTTTCTGGTACAGTTTAGATACTCCGCTGCCTGCTTGGGAGCAGTTGGTATGTTTGCTTTAGGCATGTCCTGCAGAAAAAGGAAGGTTCATTCATTTATTCAAGCCACAAACATCCATTAAGAACCCACCATGTGGGAGACCCTGGACTAAGTTTTAGCTATACAAAGGCTGTATGTGGCCTTAAATTTTACTGGGAAGATAGAAATTGAGGACTGAGCTTAAGATTTTTACATCATTCTTTTATGTTTGAATTCTTCTGGGTTCCTTTTGTAATTACAAATTCATTTCATTTTGTTTGGAAGCTAGAACAGAAAGAAAGGTAGAGAATCAGAGGGAAAAAGGGAGAGAGAGAGAGAGAGAGAGAGAGAGAGAGAGAGAGAGAGAGAGAGAGAGAGAGAGAGAGAGAGAGAGAGAGAGAGAGAGAGAGAGAGAGAGAGAGAGAGAGAGAGAGAGAAATGGAGGGGGGAAGAGAGGGGGAGAGGTAGGGAGAGAGACAGAGACAGAGATATAGTCATAGAGATAAAGATAGACAGAGAGACAGATACAGAGAGATGCAGAGAGAGAGGTTAGAGAGATGGAGGTAGGGACTAGACAGAAAAAATAAAAGGCATATGGACAGGAGGATTTCTAGAGATGAGGAGAGAAGGCAGTGTAGAGAGTTTGGGAGCAGGCTGAGAATGAAAGGGGTAGGGAGACAAAGGGAGGCCAGAATAACTGGTCAGCATCTACTGTATCCTTCCTTCCTTCCTTCCTTCCTTCCTTCCTTCCTTCCTTCCTTCCTTCCTTCCTTCCTTCCTTCCTTCCTTCCTTCCTTCCTTCCTTCCTTCCTTCCTTCCTTCCTTCCTTCCTTCCTTCCTTCCTTCCTTCCTTCCTTCCTTCCTTCCTTCCTTCCTTCCTTCCTTCATCTTTCGTTTTTTTTTGGTGAGCCAATTGAGGGTTGAATGACATATCCAGGATCACATAGCTAGTAAATGTAAAGTGCCTGAGTTAGATTTGACTTCAGGGCCCCTGACTATCCATTGCCCCCAAACAAGAGGTTTTCTTTATCCAGTTGATTTATCTTGTGTGGATAGTTAGGCCAAACCCTTTTGAATAATTATGATTTTTAATTTGGAGGCTCTGCAAAGTTCTAGATATTAAGTCAGTACAATATCATCTGGTGCATCTGAAAAACAGCTTTCTGTCTATCTATCTATCTATCTATCTATCTATCTATCTATCTATCTATCTATCTATCTATCATCTATTTATCATCTTCTATTATCTAAAAAGAATTCCACTTCCATTTGGGCTCTGTAGTGACAATCTTTGAAGACAGTAGCAAATATTTTTGTTGAGGGTATGACTGGCTAAGGATTGTTGTTCTTGACTAGGTAAAAGAGGCCTTTCTCTGCTTCATTTCTTATCTAACCTTAATCAGTGATTGGGTGTTGCCTTAATCAGACTGAGAACCTTTAAAGACTTTAAAACTGGGATACAAAGAAAGGCAAAAGGCAGTCCCTTCTCTCAAAGAGTTAATGTAAAAATATAACTATATATATAAATAGGTTATGTGTAGAGTAAATCATCAAATTCTAGATAACCCAAAGAACAATGGAAAAAGCATATGGTGGCTGCTTGTAGGCTTCAGCATGTTACCAGCAGTGTGACTCCTTATCAGGGAAGTGATTTAAAAGACATTGTTGAGAACATGTATGATCAGAAAAAAAAGCAGCCAATCCTGGAGGTTAAAGAGGCAAGCTCAGATACCTGAAGACCTGGGTTCAAGTTTCACCATTGATACATGTTGGCTGTGTGATCCTGGGTAAGTCTCTTAACCTGTCAATGTCCCAAGAACTATAATTCTAATCTTTCTGACATCATAGGACCCCATATTTAGAGCTAGAAAGGACCTGGGAGATTACTTAATCACTTTGGAAAGTTTTGAAAGCTCTCTCTCTTTCCCCCACCTCAGTCCTCAGGGATGTCCTAGAATCCTGAAGGGGAGATGTAATTATATCTTCTGTGACCCTATAGAAGTTAAGATAAGAAAAGACCCTTAGAATCTTTAGCTAGTTGTCCTCAGGGGCCCCTTTTGCCATTGAAAGTGAGTGTTGGAATAAAGACTCTTAGAATTTATGGTTACATAAATTTATGCTAAAAGAGACCTTAGAGATCATCTAACTTACTAATCAATCAACAATAACATAACTAGATTATTTAGACTCTAAGATTCAAGTTGCAGAATAGCTGTTGGTCAAGTAAAGTCAACAAAAAAGTTAGTAGCACCTTATACGTCAGGAGGGGAGCTAGGTGGGCAGATAGACTCCAAACTTAGAGTGGGAAAGGCTCATTTTTCTGAGTTCACATCTGCCCTCAGATATTTACTAGCTGTTTGACCTTGGTCAAGTCATTTAATCCTGTTTGCCTCAGTTTCCTCATCTGTAAAATGATTTGGAGAAGGAAGGGGCAAATCACTTCAGTATCTTTGCAGAGAAAAGCTCAAATGAGGTCACAAAGAGTTGAACACAGCTGAACAACAACAGCAACAAATTTACCAGACACTGTGTTGAGCACTAGGATTACAAAGAAAGGCAAAGAACCGGAATTCACACTCTAATAGATAAGACATTATTTATAAACAAGACACAGGCAGGATAAATTGGGGATAATCAACAGAGTGAAGGCACCAGCACTGAGGAGGACTGGGAAAGGTTGTTTATAAAGGCTGGTCTACATGGGGAGAAGGAAGTATCTTGTAGAGGGTTCTCTCTATCAATAAATATATAGGTCTGGATCAAAGGAAAAAAAGAAATGAAATAAAAATAATCAGAAAAAAGTTAGACTAGTTAAAGAATAAGCATGGAAGACCCTAAAGAATTTACCTGAATAATACTATTAATGCTCCAAAGATATTTGAAGAGCTGGAGAAAAGCTTCCTCTATTTTGGGTGGATCCTCTGTGCAAGACTTAATGGGCAACTTTGGCCAAAGATCATTGCTCAGGGTGGGAGGGCATGGAATCAGCTGTAATCATCCCAGGCAGAGGGAAGATGATCCGCTGGGAGAAGAAGGAGGTCTATAAAAACATCACTGCACACTTATGCTTTGTAATATTTAGAAAACAAAACTGATGTCATTCCTTTAAAAAGAAGGATTTTTTAGAAAACATTACAAATACTTAAAAAATGGAAAATAGGTTTTTGTCCGATTTTTTATTTATAAGTTGTTTTCAACAGTTTAATTTCTATTTTATGATTGAAAAGTTTCCAACAAGGCCTTAAGGTTTGGGGGGAGTAAAGCAGAGAGAGATTTGGAATCGGAAGGCCCAGGCTTAATAATTTATTAATTCTGTGACATTGAATTCATCATTCTCTGGGCCTCAGTTTATCATTTATGAAATGAGAAGGTTGAACGTGTCCGTTTTGTTCTAGTAAATTTTTAATATACGTTGCTTTATGAATCATGTTGGGAGAGAAGAATCAGAGCAAAAGGGAAAAACCATGGGAAAAGGGGAAAAATAAGAAAAAAGAAGTGAATGTATCATGTGTTGATTTACATTCAGTCTCCTTAGTTCTTTTTCTGGATGCAGATGATATTTTCTATCCAAAGTTTATTGGGATTGCCTTAGATTTATTGAGAAGAACCAAGCCTTTCATAGTTGATCATCACACAATCTTACTGTTACTGTATACAATGTATTATTCCTGGTTCTGCTTGTTTTGCTCAGCATTAGTTCGTGTAAATCTTTCCTGGCCAATCATTTTCTTCATCATTTTTTATAGAACAATAATATTCCATTATCTTCATATATCACAACTTATTCAGCCATTCCCTAACTGATGGACATTTACTCATTTTCCAATTTTTTGCTACCTCAAAAAGAGCTGCTAGTCCATTTTCTTAATTGAATATCCTAAGAAAACAAGCCTTTTCTGTCTGTTCACAGACACCATTTTTTCTTCCTAGTCTTGGCTCTTGGAAGCATTGCTGAAAATCCGGGTCCCTTTCCTAACTCCACCACATGGGCCCTAGGTGGCCCGTTGGTTGCTTCTTTTCTCATGGTAGTTCATGGATCTAGGCTTTAGAGCAGAGAAGCAAGTTTCCTTTTTGATTCCCATTCTTCCCCATGACTATAAAATGGAACATTCTCCATCATGCTCCTTCCATTCACTTAATGGGTCTCTGTTAGGTGATAGCCCATCTAGTTTGTCTTTGGGGGCAATTTGTGACTTTTTCAACCCTAAATGGAGGATTTTATTTGTCCCCTGTAAGAGGATATCAGGGAGATCCTAGAATCCTGAAGGGGAGATGTGGTCAGTGTCTTATGGGACCCAGTAGAAGTTGAGATAAGAAAAGACCCTCAGAATCTTTAGCTAGCTGTCCTCAGGGGCCCCATTTGCCATGGAAAGTGGGAGTTTTAGCTGTAAAAGATCTCAGGCCAGGAATATAGTAGAGACCTCCGGCTGAAGACTGCCATTTCTTGAGATGGAGGCAGAAGAGCTGGTGTCCCCAGGAATCCCTTATAGCCTGAGGCCTCACAAATAGCTAGTTCCAAGGGATGAGGGGGGAGGAGGAGTTGGAAAGAGGGAAGAAAGCAAACAGGCTTCTCCTGAAGCCACTTGAGACTTACAAGGAACAGATAAGGGCAGCCAAGCCCAGCTGCTAAAAGCTGCCAAGGGGAAATGAGAGGGTTTTGCACATAGTAAATATAACACTTGGGAGAAAGTTGGCCCATTAATGCACCAGGATGGGGATGAAATTAATGAGGACTTCAGCAGGCCCTGGGCCCAATACTGAGCCGCTTTTATAAATACGTTTTTTAACAAGGACGATAAAGAGGAAGAGGCTTAGAGAATGAGGGAGAAAGGAAGACCTTGTCAATTCAGCTATTGATAAAAGGCAAGGCAAGATGGGAACGGGTCCAGACTCGGAGGCCTGGATCACATACCTCCTCCAGGGCTCAGGAATTTTCTTGGCCTTTGTAGGGAGAATTAGCAAGGTTTGGGGAAAAGTCAAAGATAACTGGGAAGAGAATCTTAAAATCATAGAAACACAGAATATTTTCAGTTACAGAGATTTTTGACCCGTAAAAATTTAGAATCTTAAACTCATATAGCAGTAGCCATGGAGTCATAAACATCTTGCGATCGATCATAGATGAGTTGGGTTTTAGAAACTTAAAATCACAGAGGGAGGCAGGAAGAGTTGTATTCAAGTTCTACCTTGGACAGATACTGACTCTGTGCCCCTGGACAAAGTCATCTGACTGCTCAATATCTTAGATAAGTATTTAAGAATAAGCTACAAGATAACTGTATAAATATGTGTACATATATTGTATTTAACATATACTTTAACATATTTAACATGTATGGGTCTACCTGCCATCTAGGGGAGGGAGTGGGGGGAAAGAGGGGAAAAGTTGGAACAAAAGGTTTTTTTGCAAGGGTCAATGCTGAAAAATTACCCATGCATATGTCTCTAAAATTAAAAAAAAAAAAAAAACTGAAAAAGAAAAAAAAAAGAATAAACTGCAAAACAGTGTTTGATCTACATTGGTGGAAAGAATTTTTTCTTTGGGAATTTCCAATGTCAATGAAATCACAGAGCCAGACCAAAAAAATGTAGCATCTTGGAATCTAAGTCATTAGAATTATATCTCAGAGTTGAAAGAGCCCTCAATGTCATTTATCTCCTGCAGAAGTGTTTTCAACATCCCTAGCAGGTGGTTTATCCCATCTCTGTTCCACAGCTTCCAATGACAGCCAGTTCACTCCCTCACAAGGTGTCCATCTATCAGTCAACAAGTATTCACACTACCTACGATGGGCTCAGTCTGGTTCCAGGTACTATCTGGGTTGCTAGAGACTAATCACTGCAAAGTCTTTGCCTTCAAAATTTTCCAGAAGAGACACATGCATGTGAAAACACACACACACACACACACACACACACACACACACACACACACACACACAGAAAGAATAACAAGCAAGAAAAAAAAATTTGATGAATTAAGTGAAATGGACGTATGTAGCAGCAGTGGGCATTTTCTTGGAGATCATCTTCAGGGAGGAGGTTGGTCCTTGAAGTATATATATATATATTTTTTTTTTTTCCACATTCAAAATTTTTTTAATTGATAGAAAGACACAAAAAGTTTAGGGATTGCTGTTGTGGTTAACCAAAAACCCCATGCCATTCAATTTGGTTGAATTGTACTCTTAACCGCCTAAATGGCGGAAGTGGGATGTGTGTAGGTCACTCAGTAGCATTGAAATCTGCATTGCTTAAAATCTGCACTCTTCCCCCTATCAACAACGACTATTTATGGAGTGCCAACTTCTTATAAGCATTTAAAAAAATTAATCTGTCCTACCCAATTCCTCCTCCCTACCCCCACATCCCTGAAAAACAAAGCCTTCAATGCAAAACTTGCAAAACAAATTTTCCCCTTAGCCATGTCCAAAAATGCTTATCTTTTTCTGCATTTTGAGTTCATTGTTTCTGTCAGGAGGTACTTAGTATGTTTCATCTTCGGTCTTGTGGTTTTTCATTGAATTGAACAGCATTCTGAAAGGAATTTTCAGGGTTGTTTTTCTGTATAATATTGCTCTCATTGTATAAATTATTTTCCTAGTTCGCTGCACTGATAGAGATCTCAGTTTCTTCTGAAATTGTTGGTTTCATAACTTCTTGTGGCACAATACTATTCCATCTCATTTCTACATCACAATTTTTTATATATTAGGAAGCCAAACTCTTAGCTTCCAATTTTTTTGGCTATCATGAAAGAAGCTTCTATAAGTATTTTTGTACCAAGGGATCTTTTTCTCTTTCTTTGGGATATAGACCTAGTAATGGTAAAGCTGAGTTAAAGAATATGCACAGCTTGTTAACTTTCTGGGCATAGTTCCAAAATGCTTTCCAGAATGACTAGGCCAATTCACAGCTCCACCAATAGTGCATTGTTGTTGTTGTTTAGGCTTTTTCAGTAGTGTCCGACTCTTTGTGACCCCATTTGCGATTTTCTTGGCAGAGATACTGGAGCGGTTTGCCATTTCCTTCTCTAGCTCATTTTCCAGATGAGGAAACTGAGGCAACAGGATGAAGTGAATTGCCTTGAGTCACACAGCTAGTATCTGAGGCCAGATTTGAATTCAGGCCTTCCTGAGTGCTCTATCCACTGTACCATCTAACTGCATTTTTCTCCTCCCTTCATCTTCAACATTTGTTGTTTCCCTCTTTTGTCATCTTAGCAGGTGTTTAAAAATTGCATGTAGAACTTCAAAGTTGCTTTAATGTGTATTTCTTTAATTATTAGTGATTTAGAAGATTTTTTTCTCATGATTGTTGATAGTTTGAATTTCTTCCTTTTAAAACTGACTGTTCATATCCTTTTACCATTTATCTATTGGGGAATGGCTCTTGTTTTTATATCAATTCCTTATATAACTTAAATATATTAAATATAAATCAAAAAACTTTTTGTATTTCTTCCCAGTCTTCACTTCTAATTTGAGTTGCATTTGTTTCAGTTATGAAAACTTTTTTGATTTAGTATAGTCAAAATATACTATTTCGAGTCATTTTCTCTAACCCTTAATTGGCCATCAACACTTACATTCTCTGTAGAGCCTAAAGTCAATTTTTCCCCATGCTCCTCTAATTTGTTTATGATATGACCTCTTATAATTTGGTGATGCATCTACTTAGAATTTTCTTGGATGTTAAATTGTTAGGATTTTAGAAAATCTGGGGAAGGGCATTTAGCATTTAGGTCCAGAGCTGTGTTTCCACAATTGGTAGAACCACCCCAAAACTGATGCAAGGGGAATTTTCATTAACCCTTAACCATTATCCATTAAGACAGTTCCCTGATCTTAGGAGGAATGTTCATATAAATCTTGATTATGGGGAACAATATGGCCCTTCTGCTCTGCCTTCATTAGCCATCATCTGGAGGATTTTATTTATTTACAGGTATACATTTTAGAAAGGACATTGACAAACTGGAGTGTATCTAGAGAAGAGTGAACTATTATTGTATTTTAAATATTTGAAGTTCTTCTTATCCATATTTTCCCTTCACTTCACATTATTATCCTGCCTAGAAATCAAATCTTCCTTCTTGTAGTTGAGGTTGAGGTAAACATCTCGTCTGAAATTACCAAAATTCAAATGCTTTGAAATGGGGTGATTTAAAAAAAAATAAAAAAGTCTAAAAAGTGTTGAATCTGGCTTTAAAGGACCTGGGCTTGAATTTTTCCTCTGTGCAACAAATGGTTTCTTCTTTCTGAGTTCTGATGACCTCTTCTATAAAATCAGGGGATTAGATTGGACCTACAAGGTAACTTCTGTTCTAATAGTCCATGTTCTAAGATCTTCCCAGTGCTCATATTTTATGCTGTAACAGTCTTTTTCCTAAGGCTCTTCCAGGCTAATTATCCTACATTTAAAACAATAAAATTCTATAATTCAGTAATAATGATAATAATACTATATTTCTCCCCATAGTTCTTTGTACATGTCTACATGTACACTATATTATATTTTATGTTACCCTACACTCAAATCAATAAAATTCTATGATTCAATAATAATACATTATTTTTCCCATAGTTCTTTATACATGTATGTGGTTTATATGTATATATGTGATTTATAGAGAAATATTTATACATATATCCATTTATATTTTATAACTAGTGTACATGTGCCCTGATCTATGTGCCAAGCAAAAAAAAAATAATGCTTTACATATATTACTTCCTGTGATCTTCACAACAACCCTGGGAGATGGGTGCTATGATTATCTCCATTTTACTGAAGAGAAAACTGAGGCAGAAGCTAAGGGACTTATTCAAGATCACACAGCTAGGAAGTATCTGTTTTCATATTTTTCATCTCATTTGAACTTGGAAAACACTCTATGTGGTAAAGAGGCTAGGTTTATTATATGTATTTTCTAAGTAAGACTATTCAGTCCCAGACTTGAAATGATTTGGCCTATTAGTAGAAGATTCAAGAATGGGCCTTTTGATTCCTAGTCTGGTGTTTTCCTTTATATCAATGGGGGACCTCTGATCCCACAAGGGATCCCCCAGATCCTTTCAGGGAGTTCATAAAAGCAAAACTTAGTTTTTATGATAATACTACTATATAATGATTCTACATAATGATACTCTAATTTCTAATATGGTAAATATCAAAAACAGGACCCAAATAAACAGAAGTTCTCTGTTCCTCAATCATTTTAAAGAATGTAAAGGTGTCCTGAGACCAATACATTTAAGAATTCCTGCTCTGTAGAACACTGCCTACCAGATGCTTTTGGGGGTTTTGTTATATCACTTATCAAAAGAACAGAAGAGTTTCTTTCCTATACATGGGCATCCTGTGTTCTAAGGGCCCTCCCAGCTCTGACTTCCTGGGTTCTAAGGTTTATTCCTATTCTGACATTCTGTGTTCTCAGGTCACTTTCAGTCAGATATGAAAGGGACTGTGGAATATCACAGCTGGGAGGAGACTCAAAATATTCTAGAATATATTCTATGGACTACATTCCATGTTCTAAGGTTTCTTTAATCTCTAACATTTTATGTCCTAAAGGCCCTCCCAGCTGCTCTGACATTCTGTGTTCTAAGGGCCCTTCCAGCTTTGACATCCTGTGTTCTAAACCCTTTTTTTTCATGACTCTATGTGCCTACTTTAATTCTTGAGTACTGAAGCCTTTAGAAGATAATACTAGATGCTTCTAAATCTTATTAAAGGCACCTTGATTGAGGCAGCCACCATTCATTCACACACACACACACACACACACACACACACACACACACAATTGCCTGGCTCCCCAGGGATATGGGGATAATGAAGACTGACGGGAATCGGGGCAGCTAAGCCGAGTGCATAGATGAAAGATTGTCATAACTAATAACCCCGCTGGGGTATCCGGTTACTGGTGGCTTCAGCCTCCCAAACCAGTGATTAATTGCCCGGCGCTGCCGCCGGCCCGGTTAGCTCCCAAGCCCTCTCTGCCCTATTATTAAAAACATCCCTTGATGTAATCCCCGCCAGGAAGATCAATGGAGGCAGTAGGAGGGGGGCTGCTCAAGCCAGAGAAGGTCGTTCATCACAGGCCAGAGGGAGGGAGTGTCTTCTTCCAGACAACATCGACATTCCGCGCCCACCCCCTCCCCGGCCACACTTCCTTGTCTTTCCAGTTGCTCAGCTCCAAGGGTGCTGGGAATTGGGTTCTAGAAATCCAGGGGATGGGCGGGGGTGGGAAGGAAGATCATATCCAAAAGTTTCCCTTCAGTAGCCTGAGCAAATGTTTCCTAGACAGCTGCTTCTGATGGGTGTCTTTGGTTCAAATGCAGGAGCCCATGAGATCTGGGGCGGCCAGACAGACAGCCCATCTGAATAGGATGAGGGACACTAGTCCATGGTAAGGGTCCCAGAAGGCATCAGAGAGGGAAGTGACGTCCTGGGCTTGGTGATTGAGGAACTAGGGAAGGTCTCACTGAGCCTTTGCTGTCACTTTCCTGTTCTTCCTGAAAGCATCTTGTCTTCAGAGGGATCCCTCATTGGTTGTTAAGAACCAGAAGAAACTTAAATGTAGAATTTCAGAGCCAGAAGGTCCTTACTTAGAACATTGAATGTCATTCTTGGATAGGCCGAGCGAATATAATAAAGATGACAATACTCCCCAAACTAATCTATTTATTTAGTGCTATACCAATCAGACTCCCAAGAAACTATTTTAATGACCTAGAAAAAATAACAACAAAATTCATATGGAAGAATAAAAGGTCGAGAATTGCAAGGGAACTAATGAAAAAAAAGTCAGAGGAAGGTGGTCTAAGTGTACCTGATTTAAAGCTATATTATAAAGCAACAGTCACCAAAACCATTTGGTATTGGCTAAGAAATAGACTAGTTGATCAGTGGCATAGGTTAGGTTCACAGGACAAGATAGTGAATAAAAATAGCAATCTAATCTTTGACAAACCCAAAGATCCCAAATTTTGGGATAAGAATTCATTATTTGACAAAAACTGCTGGGAAAACTGGAAATTAGTATGGCAGAAACTAGGCATGGACCCACATTTAACACCACATACTAAGATTAGATCAAAATGGGTCCAAGATTTAGGCATAAAGAACGAAATCATAAATAAATTGGAGGAACATGGGATGGTTTACCTCTCAGACTTGTGGAGGAGGAAGGAGTTTGTGTCCAAGGGAGAACTAGAGACCATTATTGAACACAAAATAGAACATTTTGATTACACCAAATTAAAAAGTTTCTGCACAAACAAAACTAATGCAAACAAGATTAGAAGGGAAGTAACAAATTGGGAAAACATTTTTACAGTTAAAGGTTCTGATAAAGGCCTCATCTCCAAAATATACAGAGAATTGACTTTAATCTATAAGAAATCAAGCCATTCTCCAATTGATAAATGGTCAAAGGATATGAAAAGACAATTTTCAGATGATGAAATTAAAACTATTTCCACTCATATGAAAGAGTGTTCCAAATCACTATTGATCAGAGAAATGCAAATTAAGACAACTCTGAGGTATCATTACACACCTGTCAGATTGGCTAAGATGACAGGAACAAATAACGATGAATGTTGGAGGGGCTGTGGGAAAACTGGGACACTGATGCATTGTTGGTGGAGTTGTGAAAGAATCCAACCATTCTGGAGAGCAATCTGGAATTATGCCCAAAAAGTTATCAAAATGTGCATACCCTTTGACCCAGCCATACTACTACTGGGCTTATACCCCAAGGAACTACTAGAGAAGGGAAAGGGTCCTGTATGTGCCAAAATGTTTGTGGCAGCCCTTTTCATAGTGGCTAGAAGCTGGAAGATGAATGGATGTCCATCAATTGGAGAATGGTTGGGTAAACTATGGTATATGAATGTTATGGAATATTATTGTTCTATAAGAAATGACCAACAGGAGAAATATAGAGAGGCTTGGAGAGACTTACATCAACTAATGCTGAGTGAAACGAGCAGAACCAGAAGATCATTATACACTTCAACAATGATAGTGTACGAGGATGTATGCTGATAGAAGTGGATTTCTTCAACATAGAGAAGAGCTAATCCAATTCCAATTGATTAATGATGGAAAGAACCAGCTACATCCAGAAAAGGAACAATGGGAAATTAATGTAAACTGTTATTTTTACCTTCTGAATCCAATTCTTCCTGTGCAACAAAAAATTCGGTTCTACACACATATATTGTATCTAAATTATACTGTAATATATTTAACATATATAAGACTGCTTGCCATCTGGGGGAGGGGTTTGGGGGAGGAAGGGAAAAAATCTGAATAGAAGTAAGTGCAAGGGATAATGTTGTAAAAAATTACCCATGCATATGTACTGTCAAAAAATGTTATAATTATAAAATAAAATAAAAATAAATAAATATTAAAAAAAAAAAAAAAAAAAAAAAAAGAACATTGAATGTCAGATATGCAAGGAACCTTAGAAGAGAGACAACCTTAGAACCAGCCTTAGAACATAGATGGTTGGAGAAGTGACCTCAGAATATAGAAGTCAGGGAAGAGCTAGAAGGGATCTTAGTACTCAGAATGTCAGGGTGTTTAGAATATAGAATATCAAGGCTAGAAGAGCCTTGGAATAGCTTTGGGAAGAAACTTAAGAATATTGCATGTCAGATCTAGAAGGGATCTTAATGACTGTTTAGTCCAATTCACTCATTTTACAGAGGAGGAAACTGACTTTTTCAGAAAATTGGAAGGGACCTCAGAGGCCATCTCTCCTGGGTTGGAAGGAGTCTTCCCAGGCCTCTGGCACCCAGAGAGAACTGGAGTGAGGCTGTGAAGATGCTCCTCAGGAGTCCATGCCCACTTCAAGGCTGTCCACATACTTAGAGGTTGGAGTACAGCATGGCATTGGTGAACAGAAGGAGGGAGGTATTAGCTCAACAGCCTCTGCTCTGGTCAGGTTCTGTGCAAATTTACATAGACTGGCTCTTGCTTTCATATACACAAGTGTGCCACCTCATGCTGATTGCTCAAGGATTCAGGCTCACACTTATACAAAACATACACACGTGCACCAGCAAATGCATATACAGTCATACATGGACCCTGAGTTATACATACAAACACACCCAACACACTCGTGAACATGTGAAATATGCAAGGGATGCACTGTGTGTGTTAACGTCAGAACACACACGTGTATGAGCACTAATGCAAGGTGCAACAGCTGTGATGTGCATGATGGACTCGGGTACCTATATGTACCATATAGAGGGAAGTGTGTGTGCAAACTTGCACACAGACATGCCGCCTCATACATCCACTCACACACATATCCTTCAGTGAGGGCATGGGTGTGTGCCCACACTGACCTCCACATTCATACATAAACATCTTGGTGTGGACACCCACCACTGGCTTATACTCCTTCACACAGGATGCTCTGGCCAGACCTACTTGCTGGTTCGTACACGCTAGTGCAAGCACACACATGCATGCTCACTCTCATACCTGTCCAGACACAGACTTCGCTTATTTCAACCAGTGTGTCTCTTTCTTTCTCTTTTCTCCCTTTTATCTGTCTCTCTGTCTCTTCCCCTCTTCCCTCTTTCTCTGTCTTCTCTCTGTCTCTTTCTCTCATTCTTTCAGTCTCACCCTGTGTCTCTATGTTTCTCTCTGTCTCTGTCTCCCATTCTTTCTCTCTGTCCCTCTCTCATTCTCTTTGTCTGTCTCTCATTTTCTCTCTCTCACTGTATTCTGTGTGTTTCTCTCTCCTTGTCTTTCTCTTATTCTCCATCTCTCTTTATCTGTCTTTCTCTCTGTCTCTGTCTCTCCAGCTTCTCACTGTCTTTGTTTCTGTTTGTATCTCATTCTCTCTCTGTCTGTCTGTCTTTCTGTCTCTCATTCTCTGTCTTTCTGTTTCTCTATCCTTCTCTCTTTCATTCCCTCTGTCTCTGTTTCTGTCTCTCATTCTTTCTCTTGCTGTCTATGTTTTTCTCTCCTGTCTTTCTCTTATTCTCTATCTCTCTGTCTTTCTGTCTCTCTTTTTTTGTGTCTGTGAGTCTGTCTGTATCTCTCTCTCTCTTTCATACACAGTGACTTATCCCAGTTCCCTCTCCCCCTCCCCCCCCCACGCGGGTGAGGCAGCAGCGGGTGGCGTGCGGGTGTTACAGAGGAATTCCAGTCGGGCCCCTTTGGCCGCCCTGGCCAACTTTAAGTGCCTTCAGACTGAAAAGACCCATCCAAAGAGGCTTTTCCCCCTAGAGATTAATGTCACTGAAAAATGCAGCGATTAAGGCAGGCTCTTTGGCTGCATATTATGCAAGTGCATTAAAGCGAGAGCAGGCTCATGTTTGGCATGTTTTTGTCCTGTTTGGCTCCTGAAGAAGAAAAGGGAGAAGAGTCTGGATCCCTGAAGCTGGGAACGGGGCCTTTTAGTCCAATGTAGGGTATCCCGTGGGCCCCCAATCCCCTGGAGAAATAGACTGCTTGGAAACCACTGGGCAGTGAGAAGGCTCCAAGGGGCAAGGCTGGCCAAGGTATTCAGGCTGGTTTCCTCAGTGGGGACTCAGGGAATCGGCCTTCAGAGGGGCCTGGGCTCCAGTAAGATGTTCACCAGCATGTGTAGGAGAGGAGAGGAGATGCCATGTGCACATGAGAGTTTGTAAATCTGAGGCTACGACATTCTCTCATGTGGCGTGAAGTCCAGATCAAGCCTCACTGGATGCATTGGTGTGCCTATGTGAGACTGTGCTCCTGCCTCTGTGAAATTCTGTGCATTCTGGTTATATCTACTCATATGTGCATGTCCCTGCACACATGTGATCATGCTGTGTGTACTCTCTGTGAGATTGTGAAGAGCAGAAAGGGCCAAATACTACTCTTTGTAACAAGATATAATTTATTTCTTTCCAGCAACTGATGGGATGCCTTGCAGTCAAACTGGTTGCAACCAGCTGAAATAGATCCCACAGTCTGTCACTGCTTCAATCAATCCATCTATTAGCTGGTCAGTGTGGCAGTGAGCCGCCGGCCCATCAGTCATCAGGCGATCCAATCACAGTCTTTCCCGCTGGGTCACTCATCATTGCAGTGATTCAGACTCGGGGGTAGCCTGTCACAGCTAGTTATATCCATGGTCAGCACACACACAGAGTGACTTGCCATAATTGTGGTCACTGTGACATTTCATCTTAGATATAGACAGCAGACACAGCATGTGTGTCAGTCTCAGCTACAACCCGAGCCAGAGCTTCAGTCTGTCGGTCACAGCTATGGCAATCACAGTTGCAGACCAACCACAGCTATGGCCAGTCACCGACAACCAGTCACGGTCATAGTTGACTACATCCACAGTCCACCCACAATGGGATAATGCTCAGTTTCAACCACTCATTGTCAGTTACTTTCATAGTCAATCCTGTTTGCAAGTCAGCCATAATTAACTAGTTGGTCAATGCTATAGGCGGGCAGGATTACTTTTAGTCCCTTTTAGAGTAAGCTAGAAACTAGCTGTTGGAGAGTAAGCTAGAAACTGTTGGAGAGTAAGGTAAAAACTGTAGCTGTCAGAAAGTAAACTAGAAACTGTAGCTGTTAGAGAGTAAGCTAGAAACTGTAGCTGTTGGAGAGTAAGATAGAAATTGTAGCTGTTGGAGAGTAAGATAGAAATTGTAACTGTTCAAGAGTAAAGTAGAAACTGTAGCTGTTGGAGAGTAAGCTAAAAACTGTAGCTGTTGGAGAGTAAGCTGGAAACTGTAGCTGTTGGAGAGTAAGCTGGAAACTGTAGCTATTCACATGAAAGAGCAAGGAATAAGTTTTCTGGGAAGGGAGGAGATAAGAACTTCTCAAGAAGGGAAACGAGAAATGAATAACAGTTTGGGTCTCTGAGCAAAAATGAGGGGAACATCTATGAGAGAAAAAAAAAGATGAGGGGAGGTCCAACATTTCCAATATTTTCGCAGAAGGGTGAGTGTGAAAATACAGCGGAGTTTTCATTTGTCATCACTGAGACTGTGGACAGAAAGCTGAGACCACAGGATGTAGCAATGCATCCAAAGCTAGGTTCTAGACTGTGGTCAGCAGCTTTTGACCTACAGTTCAGTAGCATACAGGGATTCAAGATCAGAGTAGAAGTTCTATATCTTTCTTGGGATGCTGGACCCGTCAGGAAGTCTGGTGCAGTGTATGAAACCCCTTTCAGAAATAGACATTTAAACGTGTCAAATAAATTGTATAGGACTACAAAAGACCCATTTATATTGAAATCTAGTTGTCTATTTTTTTTAAAATCCATGGATCCCTGTAATAGAATAGGGAAACCAAGTAGATTGATAAGAAAGAACCCTTAAATTGAAGTCAACTTTTTAGAACTGAAAGATGCTTTAAAGATAATCCTATTGATCCTTTGAGATCTACCTCTTCCAGAAAACTTCTCCTGATTCTGTCATTTAGAAGTGACCTTTATGCCTTCTTGGCTAGCACTGAGCACTTTGTTTTTAGGGTCTTTATTCAATCACCATGTTTTACTTTATATGACAATTATTTAGGTTCATATTGTATCCATCACACTAGGCTTTGAGCTCCGAAAGAAAAGGCCTGGATTAATGTTTGCTAAGGACATTGTAGAGGGGATTTCTGCTCAGGACCTCTCTGAGGTCCCTTCCAAGATACAGGTCCCAGGATTCTTGTGCTCTGCCCCCAACTACTCCCAAGATCTTGATGTCAATGAAGCCTCACTTCTCTTTGGATTTCTCCTACTCACCCATTCCTGTCAGCTCTAGTGGATCTGTGTTCTCTAATCTATGTGTCTACGTACTTCCTGATTCTGAGAATCTGTCTTGTATTGTCTCATCTAGTTCCTGTCCAAGATTTTATGCTCAATTAACTGAAGATTTCCCCCCTTTAAGTGCCAGAGTTGCTTGATTTTAACCATTTTGAAATTAATCTTCCTAAAATGTCCAGCACACACCCCTGGCCTCTTAATTCACAAAATATTTTACATGGAGCATTACATCATCTCTTCTTGATGGCTCAGCATCATCCTAATGTGCTGGGTTATGATACTTCAGACATTGCTGACATACATGTACTCTATTGCTCCTAATCTGAATGGTTCTAGGTCATAATGCTTTGTCAGTGCTTGTGTCTGCTTTTTATAGTTTTTCTGTTACCATTGACTACAATAATACCCAGGAAAAATTGGAGACAGAGATAAAACATGAAATAAAAACTCTGGAGAAAAGAAATGGAAGGAGACTAACTTAGAAGAGTAAATGCCTTACATAAGAAGTGGTATCCATGAAAACTGGAACAGAAATCAATGGCTATATGAGTTAGCAAAAATATTAGAACAAATTCAAAAGATTAAAAACATTCAAAAATGTAAAATATTTGATACAAAAATAACTGATTTGGAAATAAGATCAAAGAAAGGTAATCTAAGAATCAGACTACCTGACAATGAGAAGGGGAAAAAAGATTTGAACAGAATTTCAAAACATCATAAATAAAAACTGCCCAGATCTATTAGAACCAGAGGACAAAGTGAAAACTGAAAGACTCTACTCATCACCTCTTGAAAGGAGCCCCCCAGAAGGATAAATCTCAGGAACATATTCAAAATCCGAACTTTCCACATCAAAGAAAAAATACTTTGACCATCCTGAAAGAAGCAATATCAATGACAGGTTTACCAAAGAACTAGGAGTCAAGATCACGTAAGACCTGGAAGTTTCTACCACAAATTAGAGGAGATCTTGGAATATATTATGCTAAAGATATAGGCTTATAACCCAATTTACACCACAATGACTTAAAATGTAAACTAGTCAGATACAGGGATGCATCTTTAGAGGAATAAAAAACTTTTAAGCATTTCTAGTGAAAGATAATAATTGCGGAAGCACTTGAAATACAAACACAAGGATCTAGAAAAAACTAGGAAGATTAATTTATTTGAGCAATTGAAAGATGTCACATGATGATAACAATCCAATAGGAGGAAAAGAAGCAAGTATTCTTTCAAAAGCTTGGTGTCTTCAAAAGACACTGAGGGAAGGATACATATATAGCAACCTAATCTTTGACAAACCCAAAGATTCCATTATCAGGGATAAAAATTCATTATTCGGAAAAAACTGTTGGGAAAACTGGAAATTAGTATGGCAGAAATTAGATATGGATCCACACTTAACACCATA
The DNA here is from genome assembly GCF_048593235.1 of Sminthopsis crassicaudata. Taxonomy (NCBI): domain Eukaryota; kingdom Metazoa; phylum Chordata; class Mammalia; order Dasyuromorphia; family Dasyuridae; genus Sminthopsis; species Sminthopsis crassicaudata. The sequence continues at coordinate 609,342,768 of NC_133619.1, read as the reverse complement.
TACCAAGATAAGATCAAAATGGATCCATGATTTAGGCATAAAGAGGGAGATAATAAATAGATTAGAGGAACAGAGGATAATCTACCTCTCAGACTTGTGGAGGAGGAAGGAATTTATGACCAGAGGAGAACTAGAGATCATTATTGATCACAAAATAGAAGATTTTGATTAGATCAAACTAAAAAGTTTCTGTACAAATAATACTAATGCAAACAAGATCAGAAGGGAAGTAACAAATTGGGAAAATATTTTTAAAAACAAAGGTTCTGACAAAGGTCTCATTTCCAAAATATATAGAGAACTGACCATAGTTTATAAGAAACCGAACCATTCTCCAATTGATAAATGGTCAAAGGATATGAACAGACAATTCTCAGAGGAAGAAATTGAAACTATATCCACTCACATGAAAGAGTGTTCCAAATCACTACTAATCAGAGAAATGCAAATTAAGACCACTCTGAGATACCACTACACACCTGTCAGATTGGCTAAGATGACAGGAACAAATAATGATGAATGTTGGAGGGGATGTGGGGAAATTGGGACACTAATACATTGCTGGTGGAGTTGCGAAAGAATCCAGCCATTCTGGAGAGCAATCTGGAATTATGCCCAAAAAGTTATCAAACTGTGCATACCCTTTGACCCAGCAGCGCTACTACTGGGATTATATCCCAAAGAAATACTAAAGAGCGGAAAGAGACATATATGTGCCAAAATGTTTGTGGCAGCTCTTTTTGTTGTAGCTAGAAACTGGAAGATGAATGGATGTCCATCAGTTGGAGAATGGTTGGGTAAATTATGGTATATGAATGTTATGGAATATTATTGCTCTGTAAGAAATGACCAGCAGGAGGAATACAGAGAGGCCTGGAGAGACTTAAATCAACTGATGCTGAGTGAAATGAGCAGAACCAGAAGATCACTGTACACTTCAACAACAATACTGTATGAGGATGTATTCTGATGGAAGTGGAAATCTTCAACATAAAGAAGATCCAACTCACTTCCAGTTGATCAATGATGGACAGAGGTAGCTACACCCAGAGAAGAAACACTGGGAAGTGAATGTAAATTGTTAGCACTAATATCTGTCTGCCCAAGTTGCATGTACCTTCGGATTCTAATGTTTATTGTGCAACAAGAAAATGATATTGACACACATGTATTGTACCTAGACTATATTGTAACACATGTAAAATGTATGGGATTGCCTGTCATCGGGGGGAGGGAATAGAGGGAGGGGGGTAATTTGGAAAAATGAATACAAGGGATAATATTATAAAAATATATATATATAATAAAAAATTAAAAAAAAAGACACTGAGGGAATTACACTTAAAAATATAGATACTTATTTTCCCTCTTGGAATATAACTTCATTGCTTAATGGAGAATTGGTTCATTTGTTGTACTTGTATTCCCAGTGCCTAATGCATAATAGGCACTTAACCAATTCTTGTTAGTTGTTTGAAATGTGATCTCTTTGTTTCATGTTTGTTCTTCTCCTCCTCCTCCTTTCTTTCTTTCTTCTCCTTGTTTTTCTTTTCCTCCTCTTCCTCTTCCTTTCTTCTTCTTATTGTTCTTCTTCTTCTTGTTCTTGTTCTTCTTCCTCCTCCTCCTCCTCCTCCTCTTTCTCCTCTTCTTGTTTTTCTCTTTCTTTTCTTCTTCTTCCTCCCCTACGAAAAGAGGATTTGATTATAGTTCAAGAACTGAAAGGGATGAGGGAATCATGTAGGATAAATGTAATTTCTTATACTTAGGTTTAAAAAGTCAATTTCACAAATACAAAGTAGGGACCAATGACATCACACCAATTTATCTGAAAAAAAAAATGCAGACTTTTAAATGGACTGCAAGTTCAATGTAAGTTACGTTTTTGAGACTGTCTTTTGTCTTGATACAACCACATCTGGCCTATGATGTTAAAGTTTTTTGCTCATTATTCCATGCTAATTCTTGACTTTGGACTTTATTTTAGAATCTGCCCATTTTTGAGGGGGATATCTGGACTTTTTATATTCTTCTGTTTTCACAGCTCATTCAGGTTAGAGTGGGGGGCTGAAAGGTTTTGGTGCTTTGGAGGTGGTGAGATCTGGGGAGAGGTTTACTTACTGTCCTCCTGGTCTAAGCTCTGCTTATTCTTGACCTAATGTGGGTCTGTTGGCCTAGATAGGTTTGAATTTCAGTAGTCCGCCACTGGATTCAGTTGCTGTTAGCCTGCTGGGAAGAGCTGCAGGTTCAGAACAATTGTACTTCTGGCTCTCCTTGAATCTTGGTTTCTTGATCTGGTTATTCCACCTCAGGCTCATGAGCTTGGCTAAAGATTAGAACTCAGTCACTGCCCTATTTCTGGGCTCAGAGCCTTACAGCTAAGTTTCTGGAACGTGTTTCTTGCTCAGTACACAGCCAGGAATCAGCTTTCCTGCAACCATTCTTCTCTTCACTAAAACTGTGACCTGGAACTGGATAATGAGTGGCAGAACTATCAGATGACATTCGTTCCCAGTGCTACTTCAAAAATTTCTTGAGAGGTCTTCCTGCCTCATTGCTTCCTGCTCTGATGTTATGTCTCAGCTCCCTTATACATCCTGGGGAGCTGAAATGTTCTCTCTTGGTCTCTCAGTAACGCCATGCTGTATTCTTGGCTAGACCCCACCCCACAGTTGTCAGACCTCTCTGTTTGTCTCCCTTAGTAATCCTGGAGTCAAAAATGACTCACTGTAACTTTTTCTTGATTTTTCCCATCAGAATTCAGTCTGAATTCCAATTCCAATAGACTAGATACAGATGTATCCAGAGAGAGAACTATGGAGTTTGAATGTGTATCGAAGCATGCTATTTTCACCTTTTTTGTTTGTTTTTTTCCCTTCTCATGGTTTTTTTCTCCTTTTGGTCTAATTTTTCTTACACACATGACAAGTATGGGAGTATATTTAAAAGGTTTGTACATTTTTAACCTATATTAGATTGCTTGCTGTCTTGGGGAAATAAGGGAGGATGGGAGAAAAATTTGGAACACAAAGATTTACAAAGATGAATGTTGAACACTATTTTTACATGTATTTGGAAAAATAAAATACTATTGAGAAAAAAAGAATTCAATCTGGCATGTTTTCAAGGTTGCTATGGATATAGTGTGCTGGATGTTATTTGATCATTTATAGTCATGTCTGATTCTTTGTGACCCCATTTAGGATTTTCTTGGCAAAGATACTAGAGTGCTTTGCCATTTCCTTTTCAGGAAACTGAGATGGGGGAAACTGAGGCAACCAGAATTAAGTGATTTGCTCAAGGTCACACAACTAGTAAGTGTCTGAGGCCAGATTTGAATTTTCTTCCTGACTCCAGGGCCTGGCACTCTCTTTCCACTATGCCATTTAGCTGCTGAGCTGGATGAGCTAGGCAAAAAAATGCTTCTTCTCACTCTGCCATCTTCCATTATGTAAGTTTTAGGAAGCCCATCAATATTTAACGAATGGGAAAATTTATTAAGCATTTATTTATTAAGCATCGGATATGTGTATATACCGCATACACTGGCATACATACACACATGTATATACACACATATGTAAACACACGTATAAGCAAAGATACTCTTTGTCCTCAAGGAACTTATGATCTTATAATGGAAGGTAACACTACTTGGGGAGGGGTAGCCAAGGAAGGGTATTTTGATTTGGGAAAGTTCCCAGGATCATGAATGATGACAAAGGGGAGCAGAATGACATACCCTTTCTGGGAACAATGAAGGCGTTGATAGGATTATAGTAAAAGAGCTGGAAAGAGTGAGGGGAACACAGAGGGTATGGAAGCAGCTGCTGAAATATTTGAGAGCAGAGTGAATCATGGCTAGAGAGGTGGCTTAAGAAATCCCCAGTCAGAACATCAGGACTGTGCAAAGAAGAGCAACGGGAGTAATGAAGACCCTTGAATTCAAGGAAGATTGATGAAAAGAACTGAGAATGTTTGGCCTGGAAGAAAGAAGTGGGAAGACAGGATAGCTGTTCAAGAATTTGAAGTGCAGTCACATGGGAAGAGGGATTAGATTTAATTTGCTTGGGCTCAGAGGGAAGAACTAGTAACAATGGATAGAAGCTGCAAAAAAGACATAGTTTTGATAAATGGAAAAGTAGTTTAACATTGGGCTGCCTAGGAGAGAGTAGTTTCTCCCCTGTTGGAGATCTTAAAGCCACTTGTAGAAAATATTTTAAAGTTAATCCTTTTTTGGGTATGAGTTGGATCTTATAGGCATAGAGGTCCCTTCCAACTATGAGAGTCTGTGAGTCTGTGAAATCCCATAATCCTCCTCCTTTTCCTTCTTAAAATACACAGGAAGGGACAAGCTATAGATATGATAAGGATTTAGGAAAATGAAAAATCAGTATGAACTAATCCAGAATAACTTCATTGAAGAGGTGGAACATGGTAGGTCTTAGAGGATGGTTAAGATTTGGAGGGATTGAGAGTGGGCATTCCGGGTGAGACACAAACAGACATAGAGTTTGGGACTCAAAATGTTCATAGAAAAGTGAGGCATTGGGAGGAGATAGGAGAGATGTATTATGGGAGGTCAAACCATGGATCCCCTTGCAGACGCTGGCATTCCTGATTAGAAGAAGGAACCATAAATAGATCTTTGTCTAAAGCAATCATGATGACATTGGAAGTAAGAGACACTGGAGAAATAGAGACCAGCTGAGAAACACAGGAACTGGGACAAGATAAGGGATGGTCCTATGCAGGTAACATTTAGAGTATTGTATTCAGTTATGGCCACCATATTTTAGGAAAAAATAAAACTAAGTCGAATAGGATTTATTGTTCTGTAAAAATAATGAGCAAGCTGATTTTGGAAAGAGGATTTACAAGAATTGATACTGAGCAAAACAAGCAGAACCAGGAATACATTGTACATAGTAATAGCAAGAACGGGCCTTGATCAATTATGAAAGACTTGGTTCTTCTCAGTAGTTCAGTGATTCAAGGTAATCCCAATGAGCTTTAGATGGAAAACACTATCTGCATTTAGAGAGAGAAAAGTGGAAAATGTATGTAAATCAACAGAGGATATGTTCACTTTTGTCTTTTTCTTCTATTTTTTTCCTCTCATGGTTTTTCTCATTTGAAAAATGAGAAATCATTTCTCATTTTTTCTCTCAGCATAATTCATAAGGAAATGTGTTTTTAAAAATGAATGTACATGCATAACCAGAAAAAAATAAAATTTTGTTTAAAAAAAGAATAGCATCCTGAGGCAAGATGATGAGAGATCAATAGACTAGTCCAGAGGAGGATCATTTGAAGGAAATGGGAATGAAAAGAGCAGACTCAGAGGGGACCACAACAGCTACCTTCAAGTATCTGAATGGCTTTTACCTCTTGTTCTTCTTGGCCCCAGTAGGCAGTACTAGGTAGAAGTGGCAAAGAAGCAGCTTTCAATATGATATAAAGAAAATCTTCCCCAAAACAGAGGGCAGTTAGGTGATATGGTAGGTAAGCTTTTTGTGAGGCTGGGCAATTTACTTAACCTCTCTCTCAGTCACAGTCTCCTCATTTGTAAAATGAAGATGATAATAACATCTTTCTCCCAGGGTAGTTGTGGTGGTCAAATGAAATAACATATGTAAAGTGGCTTGGAAACTGGAAAGTACTATATAAATGTAAACTGTTGTTATGATGATGATGGTGATGTCAGGATCCAGAATGACCTTGAAAGACCAGAAGTTGGATCATTCTTATAAGAGGAAATAGATTTGCAAATATTATTAACTTGAACTACCCTAAAATAGACAAGGATGTCCTTTAGGAAGAAATTGGATTTTTTTTTCACTAACAATTTTGGATAAAGACTAGAAAATCTCTTGTCGGGGACATCATTGGTCAAAGGGATGGATGAGACTAGAGGACACTCGATGATTCAGACAAGGTCTGATTCTGTGAGCCCATTGTGGTAATTTAGAACTGAAGTGACTGATGGATAGCCAAAAAATTTCAGAGGATCTCTTGATTGATAAAAGAATGAAAGAGATGGAGGTGTCAAATGATGGATATTAAGGCTGGACTCCATTTCTGGACTTCTCTGTCTCCTTATGAGCTGTTCTCCCACTCTGCAGTAGTTTCTTCTTTGAGGACCTATTTTCTTGTTTGGTGATTCCCAAGGTTGGATCTCCATTCCATGGGCTTCCAGCTATGTTCATTTTACTCCTAGATCAACCCAGTCTCTGGACTTCTCAATGGTTGCTTTGCCCTCCTCCTTCCCATTACCCCCTCCCCATATTCCATCTCTTTTTTATGTGTTATCTTTTCAATTAGAACATAAACTTCTTGAAGGACTGACTGTCTTGCTGGCTTCTGTTTTTATCTCTGGCACTTAATACAGTATCTGGCACAAAAATAAGTGCTTAATAAATGTCTTCTATTTATTTATCTGGGCAGCTAGATGGCACAATGGATAGAGTGCTAGAATTGGAATATAAATTTATAAATTCAAATCTGGCCTCAGACACTTAGTTGGGTGAGTCACTTCACCCTGTTTGCCTCAGTTTCCTTATCTGTCAAATGAGCCAAAGAAGGAAATAGCAAACCAATCTAGTGTCTTTGCTAAGAAAACCTCAAATAGGTTACAAAGATGTTGGATGTTACTGAAAACCAATTGAAATTTATCTGCCTACCTGTCTCTGTCTCTCTCTGTCTCTGTCTCTCTCCTATCTTCCTGAGAGATCTCTATCACAGATGGTCTTCATACAGATGCTAGGTTTTTTTTTTTTCAGAGGAGGGCATTCCTGCTCATTCACTGGAGCATTTTCCCTCTCAGATACAGGAAGCCCTTCCAAAAATTCCATTCCCCCCTGAAACTTTCAGAGATTTCCCCACTCTAACACTATCCCCAAGGTTACTATATATTATTTTGTATATAGAGTAAGGGAAAAGAACGAGCATTTACATAGTACCTAAAATATTCCAGGCACTGTTTTAAGCACTTTTTTGCAATAGGATTTCTTTTGATCCTCATAAAAACTCTGGGAGCTTGGTGTTATTATAAACTTCATTTTATAATTGAGGAAACTGAGGCAAATAAAGATAACATGACTTGCCTAGAGTCACACACCTAGTAAGTAAATCTTTCTAACTATAAATATATGTGGGGAGCCAGCACATAATTGGTAAATTGTCATTATTAGTATTTACATCATCAAAATTGGCAAATGCTACAAATTAGTGTGGGACAGCTAGGAAGGACTGTGGATAGAGCTCTGGGCCTGGAGTCAGGAGGACCTGAAGTGAAATCCATACTCAGACCCTCACTAGCTGTTTGATCTTGGCAAGTCATTTCATCCTGTTTGCCTCAGTTTTCTCATCTGTGAAATGAGCTGGAGAAAGCATGGCAACCCTCCAGCATCTTTGCTAAGAAAATCCCAAATGGGATCACATAACCATACATGTCTGAAAAAAGGCTGAACAACAACTAACAAATTAGCACACTGTCCAAATCAATACAAATTTATGTTTTAAATTTAAGAAAGTGTTGGAGAAAAAATTAATATTCCAAATTAAATTTAAAAATATGCTGTAGGTGTATTTTTTTCCCAAAGTGCTGGTTGTCAAACATCACACTCTTGCATGTAGAAGTTATGTCTTCAGCATGAAAGTAAGTTTCTCGAGAATAGGGACTATTTTATTTTTATCATTGCATCTCCCAGCTCCTCAACATTGCTTAGCACATGGTAGTCAATTAAGAAGTGCTTGTGGATTTACTTTTTGAATTGTGGTACTTCTGTTGGAGATGGGGAAGTTAGGAAAAGCACCCCTTTGAGGGTGGGAGAAAGCAAAGATCTGACCTTTGGGTGGCTCAGTTTGGGGTCTGATCTCTAGCAGAGAAGAAAAAGAAGCTATGGGTCATTTCATAGACACCACATCTAGTAAGGAATGGATACTGGGATCTGAGTCTCAGTCTGACACTTAACTAGCTGCAGGCCAATCTCTGAGCCTCAGTTTGCTTATCTGTAAAATCATGGGGTCTCAGAGCTGGGAGGGAGTTCAGAAGTCATTTAGTCTAACCTGCTCTTGGCCAAGAAGTCTCTCTACAATGGCCCCAACCAGTGGTTGTCCTCTTGACATGATGACCCTAACTAAGCACCTTTCCTAGTTTAACATTTTCTATATTATTTTGTATTGTCTCATTCTTTGTCTTTGTAGTCTAAAGACTTAGCAGTGTTCCTGGTACATAGTAAGAGGTTAATAAATGCTTGTTAATTATTTGCTTGCTTGATTAATTGATTGAGCTAGAGAACTAAGGAATTAAATGGGCTCATCTCTGGGGAGAATGAGCTGCTTGCTTAATTAATGTTTGCCCTATTAGAATTTCTTAACCTGGGGTCCTTGAACTTGTTTTGAAAATACTTTGATAACTACTTTAAATCATAATTGCTTTTCTTAGTAAATCTATATATTTTATTTTGTGCATCTAAAAATCTTATTGGGAAAAAGGGTCTATAGACATCACCAGTCTCCTGAAGGTGTCCAGACACAGCAAACAAGGTAGATCTTCTTTCCATTGGATCCATAGTAGGAGCTGGCTGTAGAATCTCATATCTTATCGGGGGCTGCTTTTGTGCTGAGGAGTCTCTTTCTCTCTCTCTCACTCTCTCTTTCTCTTTCTCTCTATTTCTCGATCTCTTTCCTTTCTTTCTCTCTCTCTCTCTCTCTCTCACTCTTTCTTTTTCTCTCTTTCTTCTCTCTCTCTTTTTCATTCTCTCTCTCTCTCTCTCTCTCTCTCTCTTTCTCTCTCTCTCTCTCTCTCTCTCTCTCTCTGTCTTAGATGGGGTGCATCTGTTTGCTTGGGATCCCAAGGACAAAGGAACTGGCCCATCTTCTAGCAGCTCCGCTGGGGAGCTCAGATAGGTCTGTTTCCTGGGGATCCCTAAAGGGCCAGTGAGCCCCGGGCTGGCCTTTGTGCGGAAGGGATTTGGCACTAATCCTGAGTGCTTCTTCCTTGCCCCAAGTGATCCCATGAAGCGTGGTGGGCTTTAGGCCATTCTAATCCTCAACCCACTAGGCTGTCTTTGGGGGGATGTGGGACCCTTTTCAGGGTCAGCCCTCAGGCTGAAAGGCCCCACGGAAGGCTTTCAAACCTCAATCCTGAGCTGACATTCTTGCCCCTTTGGCTGGCTTCTGGGGATAGGTTGAGCTTGGGGGAGGGGAGGGTCCCCAGACCTTTTCACATTCTGAGCCCTCCTGGCGGGACAGCTTTCTTTAAACCATTCCAGCTTGGGAGGAATGCTGGCAGGATTCCCCATTCCCAACCTGACTCCATAGTGAAAACCAGCAAGGGACTGGCAATCAGATAACCTGGGTTCTTTTTTCCACTTTGCTTCTTAATCCATCCAGTGAATTATTTAGTCATTTGGTTCTTAGCTTCCTCTTGAGCCAAGTGAAGATTTTGAATGAGATATTTTCTAAAGTCCTTGGCTTACCAGTACACATTGTCTTTTCAAAATTAAAAAAAAAATGAAAATTTAAATCAATTCTATCAACACAGTTTATTTTTGCATTTCAAAATTCTAAGGTTCCTCTCAATTCTAAAATTTCCTGTTCCAAGAGTCCTCCCAGTTCTTATAATCTATGGTCTAAAGTCTCTTCCATTTCTAGCATTCTTTGTACTAAAGTTCAGTCAATCAATTAAAAAAAAACCAAAGGTTTATTAAGCATTTATCTTTACCTAGTGTTTCAGGCACCATACTTAGGAAGCCAAAAAAAAAAAAGTGCTGCTCTCATCTCATCTCATCTTATAATGGGGAGAGACAACACGAGAATAGCTGCGTGTGTGCAGAGATATAGTCTGTGTGTGTACAAGTTATATACTTGTCACCTCAGAAGGGCAGGTACTGAGGAAAGGGGATTTCCACTTCTATGGAAGTGAGATTTGAACTCAACCTTGAAAGAAACAGGGTACCTGAAACAGTAGAGGAAGGATAACAGCCTGAGGCTGGGGGACAGCCAGTGCATCCCCTTCTGGTTCTAAAGTTCCATGTTCTAAGATCTATGCTCTGTTCTAAGATTCCTCTTTCTTGGTTCTCCTCCTATTTGTCTGAACACTGTGTCTCATTATCTTTTGCTGAGTCTTCCTCCAAGTTATACCCACTAAGTGTGAGTGTTTCCCGAGATTCTGTCCTGGTCCATCTTTTCTTTTCCCTCTATGCTGTTTATTTGGTGATCTTATTAGTTCTCATGAGTTCCATGATCATCCGTATGCAGATGACTCCTAAATTTCTATATCCAGACCTAAATTCAAAATGAGACCTGTTGAAGAACATAGCTTAAAAAGCCCAAGGTCTCCCACCGCCTCCAGGGCATCGTTTTGATCTATATCTGGCCACTGGATTCAGATGACTCTGGAGGGGAAAGTGAGACAGGTGACTTTGTATAGCCTTCCCTTACTTCAATCCAATTCACTCACATGTCACCATATCACCCCCCTTATGTCATGGTGCTCTTTGAGAACAAAGAACAAATAATAACAACTCTCTCGAGTTAGATAGCCTCATATTACCAACTGCCTTTTGGATATTTTGACCTGGGTGTTCAATAAGCATCTTAAACTCAACATGTCCAAAATAGCTATACATTTATACAATTATCTTGCTGCCCAAGAAAAATCAGATTAAAAAGGAAAGAAAGTGAGTAAGAAAACAAAATGCAAACGAAAAACCACAAAAAGAGTGAAAATGCTATGTTGTGGTCCACACTCAGTTCCCACAATCCTCTCCCTGGGTGTAGATGGCTTTTTGACAGGAACTCATTTTGCCTTCTTTTATATCTCCAGTTCTTGGCACATAGTAAGCACTTAATAAATGCTTGTTGACCGACTGACCATCAATCTTTTATTGGTATTCCTTGATAAGAATTTCATCCTTCAAAAAGAGGAGGAATTAATGAGGAGAACTAGTTCAGAACAGGATTCTCATTAAAAATCAGGAAATTGCTGCTGTGGTAGAAATGACAGAATCCTGGGGAGAAGTGACAGCTTCATTTTAGACTTTATCAATAAGAGAAGGAAATGAGACAGACTGAGATTTTTGGAGAGTAAATTATTTCAAAGGAAGAATAGGTGGCATCCCATGGGCTAAAATTATACAACAGGAGGGTAGCAGAATTAATTTCTGAAGACATTAAATAGAACAAAGTCAAGACAATTAAGCCCTTGCTGTGTACCACACAATGTACTAAGTGCTGGGAATAAAAATACAAGCAAAAGAAAGACACTCCCTGCCTTCAAGAAGCTGATATTCTAAGGAGAAAACACCACGAAAGGGAGCTGAAAAGCTGAGGGGAGAGAAAGTTCCAGGGAAGAGACATGATGGAGAAAATTTGGAGATTCAAGGAGAAACCAACCAATCAGAAGAAAGGGACATGGGGCAGAGCTCTGTGGCATGGTGGAGAAAGTTCAGACAGTCAGGAGCAGAGGCCTAATAGGAATGAAAAGAAAAAGGGGACATTGTACAAGGAAACCAAAGTGGATACAAAGGGAACTTTGACCAGCTTAAATATTTAAAAGACAGATATAGAAGTCAGAACCAAGAATAGATAAGAAAGGGTGAATATAAAAGTCTGGCTTGTTCCTATTCAATAGGGTGCTCAAACTTAGACTGTGCCAAGGCTGGCAAGGGAAGATGACAGAATGGCTTTTAAAAAGCTGTTTTAGGTGTAGCACGCGGCGTCCTCCTCACACATAAACTCCAGAAAAGTTGCTCCAATTCTGGGTCCTACACAGACCAGTTTGTCCTAAAAATAGATTATGAGCCCCCATAGGTGTATTTATTTTTATCAGCCAAACAGGATAAGTTGTTTCTAAGCAAAGGACATTTAATCAAACAGGATAGCAAGCTAAGTGATAAGAAGTTACTGTATCCTGTTTCCCATGCACACACAGGGTACCTCGCCCATAAGTTACAATACTGCTAGTGGAGGAGGACACATGTGATAAGGGAATACATATGGAGAATATATTGATATTCCACGCCAATTCCTCCCCCATTCAAAAAGATTCACTGGGTCCCTGTAGACTTTAGAAGCCTATAGATGAGAGAGTATTGAGGAATACAGAGTTATCACCTGTTTAAATGCTTCAGAGAGGTCAAGAAGGATGAGGATTGAGAAAAGGAGATTACTGGTAGCTTGGAAGAGAGCAGTTTTCAGTAGACTCATGAGGCTAGAAGCAGATTGCAGAAGGTTTGAAGCAAATGAGGGGAGAGGAAGTGGAGGCACTAAGTAGGTAGCTTTCCAAAGAATTTAGCCAAGAATAGAAAAGGGAAGAAAGTGTGGTCAGTATTGGGAAGGCTAGCCCGGGAAAGAACCAAATGGTCAAGGGACTGGAGGTCATCATGAACAAGGTTAAGGGTCATCTTCATCATGGAGATCTCCAGTGAGAGGCTACTTACTATCTTTGGAGAGTGAAAAGGTTGTGTTTTTTGTTTCCTTTGAGTCTAATAAATAGGGATAATCAATCTGTCCTTCTTCTCCACACCTTTTATCCATTCTCCTTAGTTCTTCTCTCTGGATCAACAGAATAAAGCTTTTTCTCTCCCCTGTGATAGTCCAGAATTTCAAATATTTCAGTTTGGCTTAGTCTTCTCTTTTCTAGGAAAAACACACACACACACACACACACACACACACACACACACACACACACACACACACACCTCATACCCCAAAGCAATTCCTTTAACTGACCCTCACATGAAACAGAGTTTAATTTCATTCCCTATCCTGGTTACCCTCTTACAAATGAACAGAAGTTTGTGAAAAAGCTTCTTAAAGGGTAGTGTTTTGAACTAAACCAAATGAACTCTGACCAGGGCAAAGAGCTGGATACAGGTTGCTGATCATCATCTCTAGTCTGGGCTTCTCCTCTGTTTCTTTTACTAGGTTTTGATGGCTATTATAGCATCAAATCAACTCACTTTAAGTTTTCAGTCCACTAAAACCACCAGATCTTTTCCAAGTATTAGTCAATAACATTTTATTAATTGTCTGTTATCTGTGAATCACTATGTTAAGCACCAAGGATGAGAAGGAAGGTAAAAGACAGTTTCTGCTCCCAAGGAGCTTATGGTCCAATGGAGGAAACAAGATGCAAACAGCTATGTATGAAAAAAAACTATATACAGGATAAATGGTAATTTATTAAGAGGGAAGGCCCTAGAAATAAGAGGGCTAACAAGGCTTCTTGCAGAGGGCAGGATTTTAATTGGGACATTTAATAGGAAAACTAGGAGGTAAGAATGAGGAAGAACATTCTAGACAAGGAGGACAGCCAGGGAAAATGCTGAGAGCTGAGAGATGAAGTGTCTTATTCTTAGAACAGCCAGAAGACTTTTGTCATGGATCAACGAGTACATGTTAGGGAGTAAGGAGTAAGAAGATGGAAAGATGGGAAGGGGCCAGGTTATGAAGGGTTTTATATTTTTGATCCTGGAAGTGATTAAATGTAATAGAGAACAAATGTGATAAAGAGCCATTGGAGTTTATTAAGTGAGAGGTGTATTATATGGTCAGTGTCTAAATATTCCCCCTCTATAGCTGTGAAGTTGATTTTTTCCTAGTGTTTTTTTTTTCTGGGGGGTAGGCAATCAGGGTTAAGTGACTTGTCCAGGGCCACATGGCTAGTAAGTGTCTGAATGTGAAGTTGATTTTTAAAAATTAAATTTATAGAATTTTACATTTATCTCTATACAATTTCATTTTTAGTTTGCATCCATCATTTTTGCTTGCCAAGATCTTTTTTTTTGGTATTCTTATGCTGTCATCTAGTCTTTTATCAGTTTTGTAACTTCTGCAAATATGAACACCATGACATTTACACTTTCATCAAGGGGTATGCTGGTAAGTGTTTAACAACTGACTTTCCCCTCCCCCCAATGTATTATTAATATTTTCTCTATCATTTTTTAAACTCTAAACAATCATTAAAATGTAAATTAAGCCTTAATTTGTAGCTTTTGCTGATTTCTAATGCTCACAATAAGAAGTGACCCTCTCACTAGGCAATACCATCTAGCTCTCATGTACCCCTATATTCATTCAATGCATAGACAAAAAGGTAGAAACCTAGTGCACTCCAGTAAAGACCTTCTTCTTAAATGACATTCAATTATTTAAAGGCAACTTTTGGGGACCAGCCATTTAATGAGTTCCAAATTCACCTAGCTGTAGTCTCATCTAGTTCACATTTATTTCCATCTGGCCCACATGGATAACTTTTGTCTTGTGCTCTGTTGAAATCTAGGAATGTTAAGTTTATAAAACTTCACTGCTCCAAATGCCTGGCAATTCTGTCATCTCTAGGACTTGGGGTCCTCTATCCCAGAATGCTTTGCTTTTGAACTCCTTTCCCATTATTAGAACATGGAACCTCAGATCTTAGAGAAGGGCTTTACCAAGAGAATGCCAGAGCTCAAAAAAATAGGATGTTTTAATTGGAAGAAATATGAGGTCATGGAATATTAGAGTTGAAAGGGATTTTAAACTTTTCTATATTCTTTCCTTTCTTTTGCTAATGAGGAAGCTGAGGTCCCAAAACTTTAAGTATAGATGCATTGACCAGCACACTTAACAACTTTCCCACTCTCATCTTCTTTCCCTTTGACCTGACGGAGTGAATTTCACCGGGAGACAGGGAGCTGGATAAATTGTCCTCCAAAAGAGCCTTCCTGGTCCCAAAGATTCTTCCATCCCTTGACATCCCTGAGCCCATTTTAGCCTGGGGCCCTAATCTATGTGAAAAGCAAGTGCTTCTTGACTTAGATGCCAGGATTAGGAATGGGAGGATCATCTCTCCAATCAGCTCTCTCTCTCTTGCTATGAGACAAAGGACTTTCCTCTCAAGATGTAAGATAAAGCAGAACATAGTGGAAAGAGTGTTGGAATCCTGGCTCTGATACTTCCTGTGTAGATATGGCTATATCATCTCTCTGGACTTCAATTTCTATAGAATAAGAGGGCTTGGACCAGGCATCCTTCTAGCTTAAGATTTATAACTTAGTAGTATCTGTCAAATGCAGAGAGTAATTCCTGCAATTTTCATCTCCCAGGGTCATTGTAGGGTTCAAATGGGATGATAAACACAATACTTTCTAAAGTGCTTTGGAGATGCCAGGTATTACTCTTCTTCAGGAGTGAAAGATGGCTGTATCTGTGTGTCTATCCTTGTCTTGGCTTGGGGAGCATCCCAGGGAATTAATCCTAGCTGTTCCTGTCCGCCTAGATGTGTCTGAGGGGGAAGCAGAGGGAAAGCGTGCATGAATTGCTAGGAGGACAGTCTGTCCTGCCTTTTTCTCTCTTTCCTCCTCTCTCTCTCCTTTCTATTCTTCTTCTTTCCCTCTCTTTCTTGTGCTGCCCAGTGTTGGAGAAGCCTCCTTGATGTCTCTACTGTGACTTGCTGTGTCGAGCAACAGAGGGAAGATGTAGGTAACATTTCCCTTGAAATATCTGTGTTGAACAGTCCACTGCAAAGCCTCTAATTCAATACAAATTGGTTAATAAACTGAAGATTGTCCTTCTGTCAAAAAGCAAATATTTAAATATCTAAGACTGCTCCCTTGCCCTGGACACCTCTCTCTCGTATCCTTGACTCAACCAACCTAAAGCATCTCAACATCCAATATATTTCTTGGAGCTACTGCAAGACACTGTAATATAGTGGAAAGAATGTTGGATTTGATACCAGAAGATTTAGATTCAAACCTTGACTCCGACTCACTATCTAGGGGATCTTGAGCAGGTCACAATCTCTGTGGACTTCAGCTTCCTCTTGTATAAATAGAAGGAGTTGAATGAAATAATCTCTGAAGTCTCCTCATGCCTAAAATCTATGTTCCTGTGATTCTGTGACATTGGCTGACCTTGAGAAAAGTGCTCAGATTGTGCATTTCCTCACCTGAAACAAGAAAGAATAGAACTGGAGAGGGATGGAGGTCTGGGGATTCTTAGGGCCTTAAATTTTGTGAGGAGATTCTTCCCAATAAAAGCTGCTCATGCTCCAGAGTCTTGGGAGCAGAGTAATGAAAAAAAACCACATTAGATTTAGACTAATCTGGAGACCTGGACTTTTGTCCTAGTTCCTCACTGAGCAAAGCATTTCCTGCCTCAGTTTCCCCATTTCTCAAATAATGGTGTTAGAAAAAGCAGTTTTTAAGTTTCATTGAGTTTGGCCATTTT
Organism: Sminthopsis crassicaudata; assembly: GCF_048593235.1. Classification (NCBI taxonomy): domain Eukaryota; kingdom Metazoa; phylum Chordata; class Mammalia; order Dasyuromorphia; family Dasyuridae; genus Sminthopsis; species Sminthopsis crassicaudata. The sequence goes on along the minus strand of NC_133619.1, from coordinate 609,326,541 downwards.
ATATCCAAAGGATGCTCCAAATTCTGACATTTTCTATTCTGAGGCTCCTTCCAGTTCTAACATTCTATGTTCCAAGATCCCTTTCAGTTCTGATATATTGTGTCTTAAGGTCTATCTTAGCAGATAAATTCCATGTTTTAGTGTCCTATTTTGGCTCTGCCATTCCCAGATCTAGGGGGTTTGTTCAATGATTCATGTGAATAGCATCTATTGAAGCCATGTACTTAAGGCCCATTGGAAAGCCAAGGATTTAATAAAACTTCTAACAATGCATTGTAGGAAGTTGGACATGATTGAAAAAAACTACTGAAGTATTATATATTGGGGATAACTAGATGGTGCAGTGGATAAAGCATCAGTTCTGGAGTTAGGAAAACCTGAGTTCAAATCCAGCCTCAGACACTTAACACTTAATAGCTCTGTGACTCTGAGCAGGCCATTTAATGCCAATTGCCTCATTAAAAAAATAAATAAAGAGAAGCCCTAAAGAAGATGCTGTCTTCACTACTACTCATGTTAGCTATGAGGGCCAAGGGTATCCTCTGCATCTTGAATCCATAAGAGCTTGGAGGCTATGGATCCTGCCAACAGCTGTTCTGTTTAAGGGAGCTAAAGAAGCCCTGGAAATGAATAAAGTGAACCGGAGAAAGCACAATATTAAAGATGAGCAAATTGCTGTACTTTATTAATGAATAAAGAAAATATTTATTTTAAATTCTAATTGAGTAACATATATCAGATGGGGCAATATTCATTTAGCACAGTGTATAATTGGTGTATAATAAATGTTTTCTTTCTTCTTTTCCTCACTTCCCAATTTGGACTTTGTTTCTTAACCTTGGATAAATATGAAGTTGTTTAAATGTATTTATCATAACTAATATTTTATGCATTTATTTTATTTGCTAATTTGGTCCTGGCACTTATAACTTTTTAAATAACTGGTAAAAGAATGATAAAACTACCAAAAAAATCCTGTTGGCTATTTTAGTACAAATGAGAGTCTGATTTGGCTCTGATTTGGCTCTGATTAAGTTCTTGCGAGCTGTCCCATAACAATAATTGCCAGGTCCCATTGTTTACTTGGTGGCAACTGAGTAGGAAGTAGGTGTAGCTTTTAGGAAGAAATAAGCTACTTCTGAAGGGTTAGGTTTGTCAACTGGAGCTAGAATATCATGACTGGAATGATAGAAATGCAGATAAGATTAGGAAGATGGGGAAAGGAGGTTCTGGAGGGCCCTACTAGAAAGCTTGGAATGTCATTGGCAGGTGGGGATGGAGACTAGGATCTCATGAGTCTTTGTTCATGATAGCTCTCTCTTGGCACTTGCCCCATACTTCCTTTCTATCTAAATCTTATTCAACTTATTCTTTATACTTTTCCCAATCCCTCTAGTCTATACTACTGAAGTGCAGCTTTTTTGACCTTCTGTTACATTCAGAATCAGAGAACTGTAAAATATAAAAACTATTAAGAGAACATAGACTGTTAAGGTTGGAAAGGAATTTGGAAGATAGAGTGGTGGGAAAGGTGGAAAGACCTTTACAACAGAAAATGTCAGAACTAGGAGTGCCTTTATAAGAGAGAATGCCAAAGGTGGGAAGGTCCTTAGGATACAGAATGTCAGAGTTGGGAGGACTGTTACAATAAAAAAATATTAGAAATGAGAAGGTCCTTAGAACACAGACCATCAGAGCTGGTAGAGCCTTTTGAACATGGAATGTCAGAGCTGGGAGGGCTCTTAGAGCCCAGGAGGTCAGAGCTGGGAGAATATCAAATATCAAATATCAAAAGGATCTTAAAACTTAGAATGTAAGAACTGGAAAGGTCCTCCAAAGACAGAATTTCATAATTGGCAGAGGTTTTAGAACATAGAATGCCAGACTGAGAGGATCCTTAGAACATAAAATGTCAAAACTAGAAGGAACCATATAATATAGAATGTCACAGCTGGAAGGAACCTTAGAACAGAGAATGTCAAAGCTTGGAGGGCTCTTAGAGTCCATCTTGATTTTGATTTTATAGAGTGTGTGTATGTATGTGTGTGTGTGTGTGTGTATATATATATATATATATATGTTGTGTGTGTGTTTGTATATGTGGAGACAGAGAGAGGAGAGGAGAGAGAGAGAGAGAGAGAGAGAGAGAGAGAGAGAGAGAGAGAGAGAGAGAGAGAGAGAGAGAGAGAAGGTTGTGAAATTTAATATTTGCTCTATTTTCATATAATCTGGCCATTTCTTGTTTATATGGCTTGCCTTTTTGGATAGACTAGGAATTTCTTGAAGACAGAGACTATATGTTACTCATCAATTTGTTCTCCCACAATGCAGGGCTGTGGTCTAGATGTCTGTCTTCCCTGTCACATGCTACTTTGTATCATATTTATATGTGCACATGTATATTCCTTAGTAGATGGTAAGCTTTTTGAGAGCAGGGTCTGTGTCACACTGATTTTTATTCCCTCCTTCTCCCAAAGAACCTTGCACAAAGGAGGCAGATGCTTGTTGAATTGAGTGGTAAGAGAGCCATTTTCAAAACTAGATCAAGGATTTAGAACTGGAAGGGCTCTTATCCCATTCAGTTTCTTTCATTTTCCAGATAAGGAAGCTGAGAAGCAGAGAAGGGAAGTCATTGCTCATTGTCACACAGGGAGTAAGTGGGAGAGATAGGATTGGAACCCAGCTTCTCTGGACCAGGACTTCTTAAACTTTTTCCACTCGAGACCTCTTTTTGCCCAAGAAATTTTTTCTTGACCTCGGATATATATGTATATAAAATGGGTATACAAATGAAACATTTACTGATTTACTGATAATAAATCATAAGGAAATTTGTTTTAAAACAATTCTCTGGCATATATATATATACATACTCATATAATTTTATTATTTATTAAAGACAAAAGCAAATTTGCATACATGAGATAGATGTGCCTGTTTATTTTTACATAAAGAATTAAATCTTGGTGGAATATTCGATACCTTTTATTGTTGCTGAATTTTTCTAGACCCCCAAATTCAGTTACCTATATAAGGTTGAGACTCACAGTTTAAGAAGTTTGCTCTAGACTCTGGGTTTTCCCCACTATTTCCATTATTTGTGGGCCATAAACGACAGCAGGCTGCATATCTGAAGACTTTGTCCTCAATGTTTGGGTACTCTGTAGGGGTACAGAGCTCTCTGATGCTGGCAAAAGGAGTCAAGAAAGCCTGGGTTGAGGGGCTTCTGGGTCCATTCCCCGGCTGGCACGGCCCAGAGCCAGGAGCTCTGCAGGCTTCTCAGAGGCTCTGAGAGATAACTGGTCCTACTGCAATTCCAGGAAACCTGATCGTGAGGAAACACAGATCCTATTCACGACTGCCCGTAACCTGAGAGTCACTCACTGGCACTGGGATTAGCACAAATATTTGGCTTCACCTGCCATCCTGCTGCAGCACCGCTGGGGAAACTCAGGAAGGTCCTTTCCAGCACTAACATTCAGGGTTGTAACATTCTGTGTTCCAGTCCTTCCAGCTTCAATATTCTGTGACGGACCTTGTTTGCTCTAATATTCTATGTTCTGAGGCCCTTTCATCTCTGG